>NW_028133051.1:0-254683 GCF_964374135.1 Grampus griseus
TCCATATTTGGCTTAAGGAACTTTATCTGTGCTCATTTCAATCTCTGGTTTTATGCAGCACCCCAACTCACCTTTCCCCTTAAGCAAGCATAAGTTGGTTTTCTAAATTTGAGACCCTGTTCTGTTTTGGAATTCAGTGCCTGTGTAGCCAAGTTTACATTCCGTGTATTACTGATACCTTATGATGTTTCATTTTCTGTGTGACTTATTTCAGTTAGAATCATCATACCTGAATCCACTCATTGTGCTGCTAAGGGCCTGATGACATAGATTTCATTGCTGAGTGATATTGCTTTGCAAGTAAATACCACAACTTCTTTATCCATTTTTCACTTTCTGCGATGTTGAACTTGTACTGTAAATGAGGTTCTTGTAAACAGAGGCGTCCGAAACTTTGGGGTGGCTGTGTCTTTTTGATTTTAATTTCCCTAAGCTATAGGACCATAAGTGGAAGTGCCCTAGGCTCTGTTGCTTTGTTTTTTAGATGTTTCAGGAAACACCATACACTTCTCCCGAGTGTCTGTTGGCAATTTACATCCCGCCCAGCAGCATAACAAGGCTCCCAGTTCTCCATGGCCTGTCCTGCCTTGCTGGGTTTTACACTTTTTTCAGATGGCCCTTTTGACCGGGGGGAAGTGAGACTTCATTGTAGTGCAGATTTCCTTTGCAAGCTTGCTTGGTTGGCCAAAAAGTGCGTATGCGTTTTTTCCTGAATATATTCAGGAAAAAACGCATACGCCCTTTTTGGCCAAGTGCATCATTGTGGACGTTCTGCCTCTTTTCCTATGCTTTCAATGCAATTCCAGTCTACCTCCTGAAATCGGTTTCCTGCAATTCTGCCCCGCTTTCAAGTCCTCTTGGCAGCCTTACTTCAGTATATTTTTGGACGATAGCTGTCATTTATAACTCTGCAGGTTTGTGAATTACAGTGCCCCTGAGCTCCTTTCTTCAACTCGCTTTCTTTTGAGCTGGCCGCAACACCGCAGGATGGCTTCAGGCCCTAATCTTGTTCCAGCACGGCACGCTGAGCCTTTGGTTAATTCCTCTTCCTGGTGGGAAATGAGAGTTAAATTTGCCCGTCCAGACACCTCCAGCTAGTCTCTCATTGGTTCTCGCTATTCCTGTTCATCTTCCGCAGAAATTGCAAACTGGGCTAAACAGGAGGTTAAAGGGACTGACTCTCCAAGTCGGGAGAGTGTTAGTAAAGCGTCTGGAATGTTGCACCCGAGTACCAGGGTACGAAAACTGAGACATATTTGAACACGTCTCCCGATCACATGGTTGATCATACTCTGGGTTCCACATGCATGTTTTAGCTGAAGGAAGAATACCTTAAACCTGGGTAGTTGAAACCCGTGGAATGGGTACCATGCAATATGACATCAAAGGGTCTTCATTTGCTCACCGAACCTCTCCAATCCTATCACTGCTGCGTTTATGCCCCTGTACACATGCTTGATTCTCTTTCGGAGACATAGCAATCCATAGGTTTTAAGATACTTACTAGTCAGGTACATTCTTAGGCGTTTAATATGCGGTGTTGAGTCCATTTCGTTGAGCAAGGAGTAGCTCTTGTCTATTCCATATTTGGCTTAAGGAACTTTATCTGTGCTCATTTCAATCTCTGGTTTTATGCAGCACCCCAACTCACCTTTCCCCTTAAGCAAGCATAAGTTGGTTTTCTAAATTTGAGACCCTGTTCTGTTTTGGAATTCAGTTCCTGTGTAGCCAAGTTTACATTCCGTGTATTACTGATATCTTATGATGTTTCTTTTTCTGTGTGACTTATTTCAGTTAGAATCATCATACCTGAATCCACTCATTGTGCTGCTAAGGGCCTGATGACATAGATTTCATTGCTGAGTGATATTGCTTTGTAAGTAAATACCACAAGTTCTTTATCCATTTTTCACTTTCTGCGATGTTGAACTTGTACTGTAAACGAGGTTCTTGTAAACAGAGCCGTTCCAAACTTTGGGGTGGGTGTGTCTTTTTGATTTTAATTTCCCTAAGCTATAGGACCATAAGTGGAAGTGCCCTAGGCTCTGTTGCTTTGTTTTTTAGATGTTTCAGGAAACACCATACACTTCTCCCAAGTGTCTGTTGACAATTTACATCCCGCCCATCAGCATAACAAGGCTCCCAGTTCTCCATGGCCTGTCCTGCCTTGCTGGATTTTACACTTTTTTCAGATGGCCCTTTTGACCGGGGGGAAGTGAGACTTCATTGTAGTGCAGATTTCCTTTGCAAGCTTGCTTGGTTGGCCAAAAAGGGCGTATGCGTTTTTTCCTGAATATATTCAGGAAAAAACGCATACGCCCTTTTTGGCCAAGTGCATCATTGTGGACGTTCTGCCTCTTTTCCTATGCTTTCAATGCAATTCCAGTCTACCTCCTGAAATCGGTTTCCTGCAATTCTGCCCCGCTTTCAAGTCCTCTTGGCAGCCTTACTTCAGTATATTTTTGGACGATAGCTGTCATTTATAACTCTGCAGGTTTGTGAATTACAGTGCCCCTGAGCTCCTTTCTTCAACTCGCTTTCTTTTGAGCTGGCCGCAACACCGCAGGATGGCTTCAGGCCCTAATCTTGTTCCAGCACGGCACGCTGAGCCTTTGGTTAATTCCTCTTCCTGGTGGGAAATGAGAGTTAAATTTGCCCGTCCAGACACCTCCAGCTAGTCTCTCATTGGTTCTCCCTATTCCTGTTCATCTTCCGCAGAAATTGCAAACTGGGCCAAACAGGAGGTTAAAGGCGCTGACTCTCCAAGTCGAGAGAGTGTTAGTAAAGAATCTGGAATGTTGCACCCGAGTACCAGGGGAGGAAAACTGAGACATATTTGAACACGTCTCCCGTTCACACGGTTGATCATACTCTGGGTTCCACATGCATGTTTTAGCTGAAGGAAGAATACCTTAAACCTGGAGAGTTGAGACCCGTGTAATGGGTACCATGCAAATTGACTTCAAAGGGTCTTCATTTGCTCACCGAACCTCTCCAATCCTATCACTGCTGCGTTTATGCCCCTCTACACACGCTTGATTCTCTTTTGGAGACATAGCAATCCATAGGTTTTAAGATACTTACTAGTCAGGTACATTCTTAGGCGTTTAATATGGGGTGTTGAGTCCATTTCGTTGAGCAAGGAGTAGCTCTTGTCTATTCCATATTTGGCTTAAGGAACTTTATCTGTGCTCATTTCAATCTCTGGTTTTATGCAGCACCCCAACTCACCTTTCCCCTTAAGCAAGCATAAGTTGGTTTTCTAAATTTGAGACCCTGTTCTGTTTTGGAATTCAGTGCCTGTGTAGCCAAGTTTACATTCCGTGTATTACTGATACCTTATGATGTTTCATTTTCTGTGTGACTTATTTCAGTTAGAATCATCATACCTGAATCCACTCATTGTGCTGCTAAGGGCCTGATGACATAGATTTCATTGCTGAGTGATATTGCTTTGCAAGTAAATACCACAACTTCTTTATCCATTTTTCACTTTCTGCGATGTTGAACTTGTACTGTAAATGAGGTTCTTGTAAACAGAGGCGTCCGAAACTTTGGGGTGGCTGTGTCTTTTTGATTTTAATTTCCCTAAGCTATAGGACCATAAGTGGAAGTGCCCTAGGCTCTGTTGCTTTGTTTTTTAGATGTTTCAGGAAACACCATACACTTCTCCCGAGTGTCTGTTGGCAATTTACATCCCGCCCAGCAGCATAACAAGGCTCCCAGTTCTCCATGGCCTGTCCTGCCTTGCTGGGTTTTACACTTTTTTCAGATGGCCCTTTTGACCGGGGGGAAGTGAGACTTCATTGTAGTGCAGATTTCCTTTGCAAGCTTGCTTGGTTGGCCAAAAAGGGCGTATGCGTTTTTTCCTGAATATATTCAGGAAAAAACGCATACGCCCTTTTTGGCCAAGTGCATCATTGTGGACGTTCTGCCTCTTTTCCTATGCTTTCAATGCAATTCCAGTCTACCTCCTGAAATCGGTTTCCTGCAATTCTGCCCCGCTTTCAAGTCCTCTTGGCAGCCTTACTTCAGTATATTTTTGGACGATAGCTGTCATTTATAACTCTGCAGGTTTGTGAATTACAGTGCCCCTGAGCTCCTTTCTTCAACTCGCTTTCTTTTGAGCTGGCCGCAACACCGCAGGATGGCTTCAGGCCCTAATCTTGTTCCAGCACGGCACGCTGAGCCTTTGGTTAATTCCTCTTCCTGGTGGGAAATGAGAGTTAAATTTGCCCGTCCAGACACCTCCAGCTAGTCTCTCATTGGTTCTCCCTATTCCTGTTCATCTTCCGCAGAAATTGCAAACTGGGCTAAACAGGAGGTTAAAGGGACTGACTCTCCAAGTCGGGAGAGTGTTAGTAAAGCGTCTGGAATGTTGCACCCGAGTACCAGGGTACGAAAACTGAGACATATTTGAACACGTCTCCCGATCACATGGTTGATCATACTCTGGGTTCCACATGCATGTTTTAGCTGAAGGAAGAATACCTTAAACCTGGGTAGTTGAAACCCGTGGAATGGGTACCATGCAATATGACATCAAAGGGTCTTCATTTGCTCACCGAACCTCTCCAATCCTATCACTGCTGCGTTTATGCCCCTGTACACATGCTTGATTCTCTTTCGGAGACATAGCAATCCATAGGTTTTAAGATACTTACTAGTCAGGTACATTCTTAGGCGTTTAATATGCGGTGTTGAGTCCATTTCGTTGAGCAAGGAGTAGCTCTTGTCTATTCCATATTTGGCTTAAGGAACTTTATCTGTGCTCATTTCAATCTCTGGTTTTATGCAGCACCCCAACTCACCTTTCCCCTTAAGCAAGCATAAGTTGGTTTTCTAAATTTGAGACCCTGTTCTGTTTTGGAATTCAGTTCCTGTGTAGCCAAGTTTACATTCCGTGTATTACTGATATCTTATGATGTTTCTTTTTCTGTGTGACTTATTTTAGTTAGAATCATCATACCTGAATCCACTCATTGTGCTGCTAAGGGCCTGATGACATAGATTTCATTGCTGAGTGATATTGCTTTGTAAGTAAATACCACAAGTTCTTTATCCATTTTTCACTTTCTGCGATGTTGAACTTTTACTGTAAACGAGGTTCTTGTAAACAGAGGCGTCCCAAACTTTGGGGTGGCTGTGTCTTTTTGATTTTAATTTCCCTAAGCTATAGGACCATAAGTGGAAGTGCCCTAGGCTCTGTTGCTTTGTTTTTTAGATGTTTCAGGAAACACCATACACTTCTCCCGAGTGTCTGTTGGCAATTTACATCCCGCCCATCAGCATAACAAGGCTCCCAGTTCTCCATGGCCTGTCCTGCCTTGCTGGATTTTACACTTTTTTCAGATGGCCCTTTTGACCGGGGGGAAGTGAGACTTCATTGTAGTGCAGATTTCCTTTGCAAGCTTGCTTGGTTGGCCAAAAAGGGCGTATGCGTTTTTTCCTGAATATATTCAGGAAAAAACGCATACGCCCTTTTTGGCCAAGTGCATCATTGTGGACGTTCTGCCTCTTTTCCTATGCTTTCAATGCAATTCCAGTCTACCTCCTGAAATCGGTTTCCTGCAATTCTGCCCCGCTTTCAAGTCCTCTTGGCAGCCTTACTTCAGTATATTTTTGGACGACAGCTGTCATTTATAACTCTGCAGGTTTGTGAATTACAGTGCCCCTGAGCTCCTTTCTTCAACTCGCTTTCTTTTGAGCTGGCCGCAACACCGCAGGATGGCTTCAGGCTCTAATCTGGTTCCGGCACGGCACACTGAGCCTTTGGTTATTTCCTCTTCCTGGTGGGAAATGAGAGTTAAATTTGCCCGTCCAGACACCTCCAGCTAGTCTCTCATTGGTTCTCCCTATTCCTGTTCATCTTCCGCAGAAATTGCAAACTGGGCCAAACAGGAGGTTAAAGGCGCTGACTCTCCAAGTCGGGAGAGTGTTAGTAAAGAATCTGGAATGTTGCACCCGAGTACCAGGGGAGGAAAACTGAGACATATTTGAACACGTCTCCCGTTCACATGGTTGATCATACTCTGGGTTCCACATGCATGTTTTAGCTGAAGGAAGAATACCTTAAACCTGGAGATTTGAGACCCGTGTAATGGGTACCATGCAAATTGATTTCAAAGGGTCTTCATTTGCTCACCGAACCTCTCCAATCCTATCACTGCTGCGTTTATGCCCCTGTACACACGCTTGATTCTCTTTCGGAGACATAGCAATCCATAGGTTTTAAGATACTTACTAGTCAGGTACATTCTTAGGCGTTTAATATGGGGTGTTGAGTCCATTTCGTTGAGCAAGGAGTAGCTCTTGTCTATTCCATATTTGGCTTAAGGAACTTTATCTGTGCTCATTTCAATCTCTGGTTTTATGCAGCACCCCAACTCACCTTTCCCCTTAAGCAAGCATAAGTTGGTTTTCTAAATTTGAGACCCTGTTCTGTTTTGGAATTCAGTTCCTGTGTAGCCAAGTTTACATTCCGTGTATTACTGATATCTTATGATGTTTCTTTTTCTGTGTGACTTATTTTAGTTAGAATCATCATACCTGAATCCACTCATTGTGCTGCTAAGGGCCTGATGACATAGATTTCATTGCTGAGTGATATTGCTTTGTAAGTAAATACCACAAGTTCTTTATCCATTTTTCACTTTCTGCGATGTTGAACTTGTACTGTAAACGAGGTTCTTGTAAACAGAGGCGTCCCAAACTTTGGGGTGGCTGTGTCTTTTTGATTTTAATTTCCCTAAGCTATAGGACCATAAGTGGAAGTGCCCTAGGCTCTGTTGCTTTGTTTTTTAGATGTTTCAGGAAACACCATACACTTCTCCCGAGTGTCTGTTGGCAATTTACATCCCGCCCATCAGCATAACAAGGCTCCCAGTTCTCCATGGCCTGTCCTGCCTTGCTGGATTTTACACTTTTTTCAGATGGCCCTTTTGACCGGGGGGAAGTGAGACTTCATTGTAGTGCAGATTTCCTTTGCAAGCTTGCTTGGTTGGCCAAAAAGTGCGTATGCGTTTTTTCCTGAATATATTCAGGAAAAAACGCATACGCCCTTTTTGGCCAAGTGCATCATTGTGGACGTTCTGCCTCTTTTCCTATGCTTTCAATGCAATTCCAGTCTACCTCCTGAAATCGGTTTCCTGCAATTCTGCCCCGCTTTCAAGTCCTCTTGGCAGCCTTACTTCAGTATATTTTTGGACGACAGCTGTCATTTATAACTCTGCAGGTTTGTGAATTACAGTGCCCCTGAGCTCCTTTCTTCAACTCGCTTTCTTTTGAGCTGGCCGCAACACCGCAGGATGGCTTCAGGCTCTAATCTGGTTCCGGCACGGCACACTGAGCCTTTGGTTATTTCCTCTTCCTGGTGGGAAATGAGAGTTAAATTTGCCCGTCCAGACACCTCCAGCTAGTCTCTCATTGGTTCTCCCTATTCCTGTTCATCTTCCGCAGAAATTGCAAACTGGGCCAAACAGGAGGTTAAAGGCGCTGACTCTCCAAGTCGGGAGAGTGTTAGTAAAGAATCTGGAATGTTGCACCCGAGTACCAGGGGAGGAAAACTGAGACATATTTGAACACGTCTCCCGTTCACATGGTTGATCATACTCTGGGTTCCACATGCATATTTTAGCTGAAGGAAGAATACCTTAAACCTGGAGATTTGAGACCCGTGTAATGGGTACCATGCAAATTGACTTCAAAGGGTCTTCATTTGCTCACCGAACCTCTCCAATCCTATCACTGCTGCGTTTATGCCCCTGTACACACGCTTGATTCTCTTTCGGAGACATAGCAATCCATAGGTTTTAAGATACTTACTAGTCAGGTACATTCTTAGGCGTTTAATATGGGGTGTTGAGTCCATTTCGTTGAGCAAGGAGTAGCTCTTGTCTATTCCATATTTGGCTTAAGGAACTTTATCTGTGCTCATTTCAATCTCTGGTTTTATGCAGCACCCCAACTCACCTTTCCCCTTAAGCAAGCATAAGTTGGTTTTCTAAATTTGAGACCCTGTTCTGTTTTGGAATTCAGTTCCTGTGTAGCCAAGTTTATATTCCGTGTATTACTGATATCTTATGATGTTTCTTTTTCTGTGTGACTTATTTCAGTTAGAATCATCATACCTGAATCCACTCATTGTGCTGCTAAGGGCCTGATGACATAGATTTCATTGCTGAGTGATATTGCTTTGCAAGTAAATACCACAACTTCTTTATCCATTTTTCACTTTCTGCGATGTTGAACTTGTACTGTAAATGAGGTTCTTGTAAACAGAGGCGTCCCAAACTTTGGGGTGGCTGTGTCTTTTTGATTTTAATTTCCCTAAGCTATAGGACCATAAGTGGAAGTGCCCTAGGCTCTGTTGCTTTGTTTTTTAGATGTTTCAGGAAACACCATACACTTCTCCCGAGTGTCTGTTGGCAATTTACATCCCGCCCAGCAGCATAACAAGGCTCCCAGTTCTCCATGGCCTGTCCTGCCTTGCTGGATTTTACACTTTTTTCAGATGGCCCTTTTGACCGGGGGGAAGTTAGACTTCATTGTAGTGCAGATTTCCTTTGGAAGCTTGCTTGGTTGGCCAAAAAGGGCGTATGCGTTTTTTCCTGAATATATTCAGGAAAAAACGCATACGCCCTTTTTGTCCAAGTGCATCATTGTGGACGTTCTGCCTCTTTTCCTATGCTTTCAATGCAATTCCAGTCTACCTCCTGAAATCGGTTTCCTGCAATTCTGCCCCGCTTTCAAGTCCTCTTGGCAGCCTTACTTCAGTATATTTTTGGACGATAGCTGTCATTTATAACTCTGCAGGTTTGTGAATTACAGTGCCCCTGAGCTCCTTTCTTCAACTCGCTTTCTTTTGAGCTGGCCGCAACACCGCAGGATGGCTTCAGGCCCTAATCTTGTTCCAGCACGGCACGCTGAGCCTTTGGTTAATTCCTCTTCCTGGTGGGAAATGAGAGTTAAATTTGCCCGTCCAGACACCTCCAGCTAGTCTCTCATTGGTTCTCCCTATTCCTGTTCATCTTCCGCAGAAATTGCAAACTGGGCCAAACAGGAGGTTAAAGGCGCTGACTCTCCAAGTCGAGAGAGTGTTAGTAAAGAATCTGGAATGTTGCACCCGAGTACCAGGGGAGGAAAACTGAGACATATTTGAACACGTCTCCCGTTCACACGGTTGATCATACTCTGGGTTCCACATGCATGTTTTAGCTGAAGGAAGAATACCTTAAACCTGGAGAGTTGAGACCCGTGTAATGGGTACCATGCAAATTGACTTCAAAGGGTCTTCATTTGCTCACCGAACCTCTCCAATCCTATCACTGCTGCGTTTATGCCCCTGTACACACGCTTGATTCTCTTTTGGAGACATAGCAATCCATAGGTTTTAAGATACTTACTAGTCAGGTATATTCTTAGGCGTTTAATATGGGGTGTTGAGTCCATTTCGTTGAGCAAGGAGTAGCTCTTGTCTATTCCATATTTGGCTTAAGGAACTTTATCTGTGCTCATTTCAATCTCTGGTTTTATGCAGCACCCCAACTCACCTTTCCCCTTAAGCAAGCATAAGTTGGTTTTCTAAATTTGAGACCCTGTTCTGTTTTGGAATTCAGTTCCTGTGTAGCCAAGTTTACATTCCGTGTATTACTGATATCTTATGATGTTTCTTTTTCTGTGTGACTTATTTCAGTTAGAATCATCATACCTGAATCCACTCATTGTGCTGCTAAGGGCCTGATGACATAGATTTCATTGCTGAGTGATATTGCTTTGCAAGTAAATACCACAACTTCTTTATCCATTTTTCACTTTCTGCGATGTTGAACTTGTACTGTAAATGAGGTTCTTGTAAACAGAGGCGTCCCAAACTTTGGGGTGGCTGTGTCTTTTTGATTTTAATTTCCCTAAGCTATAGGACCATAAGTGGAAGTGCCCTAGGCTCTGTTGCTTTGTTTTTTAGATGTTTCAGGAAACACCATACACTTCTCCCGAGTGTCTGTTGGCAATTTACATCCCGCCCAGCAGCATAACAAGGCTCCCAGTTCTCCATGGCCTGTCCTGCCTTGCTGGATTTTACACATTTTTCAGATGGCCCTTTTGACCGGGGGGAAGTTAGACTTCATTGTAGTGCAGATTTCCTTTGCAAACTTGCTTGGTTGGCCAAAAAGGGCGTATGCGTTTTTTCCTGAATATATTCAGGAAAAAACGCATACGCCCTTTTTGGCCAAGTGCATCATTGTGGACGTTCTGCCTCTTTTCCTATGCTTTCAATGCAATTCCAGTCTACCTCCTGAAATCGGTTTCCTGCAATTCTGCCCCGCTTTCAAGTCCTCTTGGCAGCCTTACTTCAGTATATTTTTGGACGATAGCTGTCATTTATAACTCTGCAGGTTTGTGAATTACAGTGCCCCTGAGCTCCTTTCTTCAACTCGCTTTCTTTTGAGCTGGCCGCAACACCGCAGGATGGCTTCAGGCCCTAATCTTGTTCCAGCACGGCACGCTGAGCCTTTGGTTAATTCCTCTTCCTGGTGGGAAATGAGAGTTAAATTTGCCCGTCCAGACACCTCCAGCTAGTCTCTCATTGGTTCTCCCTATTCCTGTTCATCTTCCGCAGAAATTGCAAACTGGGCCAAACAGGAGGTTAAAGGCGCTGACTCTCCAAGTCGAGAGAGTGTTAGTAAAGAATCTGGAATGTTGCACCCGAGTACCAGGGGAGGAAAACTGAGACATATTTGAACACGTCTCCCGTTCACACGGTTGATCATACTCTGGGTTCCACATGCATGTTTTAGCTGAAGGAAGAATACCTTAAACCTGGAGAGTTGAGACCCGTGTAATGGGTACCATGCAAATTGACTTCAAAGGGTCTTCATTTGCTCACCGAACCTCTCCAATCCTATCACTGCTGCGTTTATGCCCCTGTACACACACTTGATTCTCTTTTGGAGACATAGCAATCCATAGGTTTTAAGATACTTACTAGTCAGGTATATTCTTAGGCGTTTAATATGGGGTGTTGAGTCCATTTCGTTGAGCAAGGAGTAGCTCTTGTCTATTCCATATTTGGCTTAAGGAACTTTATCTGTGCTCATTTCAATCTCTGGTTTTATGCAGCACCCCAACTCACCTTTCCCCTTAAGCAAGCATAAGTTGGTTTTCTAAATTTGAGACCCTGTTCTGTTTTGGAATTCAGTTCCTGTGTAGCCAAGTTTACATTCCGTGTATTACTGATACCTTATGATGTTTCATTTTCTGTGTGACTTATTTCAGTTAGAATCATCATACCTGAATCCACTCATTGTGCTGCTAAGGGCCTGATGACATAGATTTCATTGCTGAGTGATATTGCTTTGCAAGTAAATACCACAACTTCTTTATCCATTTTTCACTTTCTGCGATGTTGAACTTGTACTGTAAATGAGGTTCTTGTAAACAGAGGCGTCCCAAACTTTGGGGTGGCTGTGTCTTTTTGATTTTAATTTCCCTAAGCTATAGGACCATAAGTGGAAGTGCCCTAGGCTCTGTTGCTTTGTTTTTTAGATGTTTCAGGAAACACCATACACTTCTCCCGAGTGTCTGTTGGCAATTTACATCCCGCCCAGCAGCATAACAAGGCTCCCAGTTCTCCATGGCCTGTCCTGCCTTGCTGGATTTTACACTTTTTTCAGATGGCCCTTTTGAACGGGGGGAAGTGAGACTTCATTGTAGTGCAGATTTCCTTTGCAAGCTTGCTTGGTTGGCCAAAAAGGGCGTATGCGTTTTTTCCTGAATATATTCAGGAAAAAACGCATACGCCCTTTTTGGCCAAGTGCATCATTGTGGACGTTCTGCCTCTTTTCCTATGCTTTCAATGCAATTCCAGTCTACCTCCTGAAATCGGTTTCCTGCAATTCTGCCCCGCTTTCAAGTCCTCTTGGCAGCCTTACTTCAGTATATTTTTGGACGATAGCTGTCATTTATAACTCTGCAGGTTTGTGAATTACAGTGCCCCTGAGCTCCTTTCTTCAACTCGCTTTCTTTTGAGCTGGCCGCAACACCGCAGGATGGCTTCAGGCCCTAATCTTGTTCCAGCACGGCACGCTGAGCCTTTGGTTAATTCCTCTTCCTGGTGGGAAATGAGAGTTAAATTTGCCCGTCCAGACACCTCCAGCTAGTCTCTCATTGGTTCTCCCTATTCCTGTTCATCTTCCGCAGAAATTGCAAACTGGGCCAAACAGGAGGTTAAAGGCGCTGACTCTCCAAGTCGGGAGAGTGTTAGTAAAGAATCTGGAATGTTGCACCCGAGTACCAGGGGAGGAAAACTGAGACATATTTGAACACATCTCCCGTTCACACGGTTGATCATACTCTGGGTTCCACATGCATGTTTTAGCTGAAGGAAGAATACCTTAAACCTGGAGAGTTGAGACCCGTGTAATGGGTACCATGCAAATTGACTTCAAAGGGTCTTCATTTGCTCACCGAACCTCTCCAATCCTATCACTGCTGCGTTTATGCCCCTGTACACACGCTTGATTCTCTTTCGGAGACATAGCAATCCATAGGTTTTAAGATACTTACTAGTCAGGTACATTCTTAGGCGTTTAATATGGGGTGTTGAGTCCATTTCGTTGAGCAAGGAGTAGCTCTTGTCTATTCCATATTTGGCTTAAAGAACTTTATCTGTGCTCATTTCAATCTCTGGTTTTATGCAGCACCCCAACTCACCTTTCCCCTTAAGCAAGCATAAGTTGGTTTTCTAAATTTGAGACGCTGTTCTGTTTTGGAATTCAGTTCCTGTGTAGCCAAGTTTATATTCCGTGTATTAGTGATATCTTATGATGTTTCTTTTTCTGTGTGACTTATTTCAGTTAGAATCATCATACCTGAATCCACTCATTGTGCTGCTAAGGGCCTGATGACATAGATTTCATTGCTGAGTGATATTGCTTTGTAAGTAAATACCACAACTTCTTTATCCATTTTTCATTTTCTGCGATGTTGAACTTGTACTGTAAACGAGGTTCTTGTAAACAGAGGCGTCCCAAACTTTGGGGTGGCTGTGTCTTTTTTATTTTAATTTCCCTAAGCTATAGGACCATAAGTGGAAGTGCCCTAGGCTCTGTTGCTTTGTTTTTTAGATGTTTCAGGAAACACCATACACTTCTCCCGAGTGTCTGTTGGCAATTTACATCCCGCCCAGCAGCATAACAAGGCTCTCAGTTCTCCATGGCCTGTCCTGCCTTGCAGGATTTTACACTTTTTTCAGATGGCCCTTTTGACCGGGGGGAAGTGAGACTTCATTGTAGTGCAGATTTCCTTTGCAAGCTTGCTTGGTTGGCCAAAAAGGGCGTATGCGTTTTTCCCTGAATATATTCAGGAAAAAACGCATACGCCCTTTTTGGCCAAGTGCATCATTGTGGACGTTCTGCCTCTTTTCCTATGCTTTCAATGCAATTCCAGTCTACCTCCTGAAATCGGTTTCCTGCAATTCTGCCCCGCTTTCAAGTCCTCTTGGCAGCCTTACTTCAGTATATTTTTGGACGATAGCTGTCATTTATAACTCTGCAGGTTTGTGAATTACAGTGCCCCTGAGCTCCTTTCTTCAACTCGCTTTCTTTTGAGCTGGCCGCAACACCGCAGGATGGCTTCAGGCCCTAATCTTGTTCCAGCACGGCACGCTGAGCCTTTGGTTAATTCCTCTTCCTGGTGGGAAATGAGAGTTAAATTTGCCCGTCCAGACACCTCCAGCTAGTCTCTCATTGGTTCTCGCTATTCCTGTTCATCTTCCGCAGAAATTGCAAACTGGGCTAAACAGGAGGTTAAATGGACTGACTCTCCAAGTCGGGAGAGTGTTAGTAAAGCGTCTGGAATGTTGCACCCGAGTACCAGGGTACGAAAACTGAGACATATTTGAACACGTCTCCCGATCACATGGTTGATCATACTCTGGGTTCCACATGCATGTTTTAGCTGAAGGAAGAATACCTTAAACCTGGGTAGTTGAAACCCGTGGAATGGGTACCATGCAATATGACATCAAAGGGTCTTCATTTGCTCACCGAACCTCTCCAATCCTATCACTGGTGCGTTTATGCCCCTGTACACATGCTTGATTCTCTTTCGGAGACATAGCAATCCATAGGTTTTAAGATACTTACTAGTCAGGTACATTCTTAGACGTTTAATATGCGGTGTTGAGTCCATTTCGTTGAGCAAGGAGTAGCTCTTGTCTATTCCATATTTGGCTTAAGGAACTTTATCTGTGCTCATTTCAATCTCTGGTTTTATGCAGCACCCCAACTCACCTTTCCCCTTAAGCAAGCATAAGTTGGTTTTCTAAATTTGAGACCCTGTTCTGTTTTGGAATTCAGTTCCTGTGTAGCCAAGTTTACATTCCGTGTATTACTGATACCTTATGATGTTTCTTTTTCTGTGTGACTTATTTCAGTTAGAATCATCATACCTGAATCCACTCATTGTGCTGCTAAGGGCCTGATGACATAGATTTCATTGCTGAGTGATATTGCTTTGCAAGTAAATACCACAACTTCTTTATCCATTTTTCACTTTCTGCGATGTTGAACTTGTACTGTAAATGAGGTTCTTGTAAACAGAGGCGTCCCAAACTTTGGGGTGGCTGTGTCTTTTTGATTTTAATTTCCCTAAGCTATAGGAACATAAGTGGAAGTGCCCTAGGCTCTGTTGCTTTGTTTTTTAGATGTTTCAGGAAACACCATACACTTCTCCCGAGTGTCTGTTGGCAATTTACATCCCGCCCAGCAGCATAACAAGGCTCCCAGTTCTCCATGGCCTGTCCTGCCTTGCTGGATTTTACACTTTTTTCAGATGGCCCTTTTGACCGGGGGGAAGTGAGACTTCATTGTAGTGCAGATTTCCTTTGCAAGCTTGCTTGGTTGGCCAAAAAGGGCGTATGCGTTTTTTCCTGAATATATTCAGGAAAAAACGCATATGCCCTTTTTGGCCAAGTGCATCATTGTGGACGTTCTGCCTCTTTTCCTATGCTTTCAATGCAATTCCAGTCTACCTCCTGAAATCGGTTTCCTGCAATTCTGCCCCGCTTTCAAGTCCTCTTGGCAGCCTTACTTCAGTATATTTTTGGACGATAGCTGTCATTTATAACTCTGCAGGTTTGTGAATTACAGTGCCCCTGAGCTCCTTTCTTCAACTCGCTTTCTTTTGAGCTGGCCGCAACACTGCAGGATGGCTTCAGGCTCTAATCTGGTTCCGGCACGGCACACTGAGCCTTTGGTTATTTCCTCTTCCTGGTGGGAAATGAGAGTTAAATTTGCCCGTCCAGACAACTCCAGCTAGTCTCTCATTGGTTCTCCCTATTCCTGTTCATCTTCCGCAGAAATTGCAAACCGGGCTAAACAGGAGGTTAAAGGGACTGACTCTCCAAGTCGGGAGAGTGGTAGTAAAGCGTCTGGAATGTTGCACCCGAGTACCAGGGTACGAAAACTGAGACATATTTGAACACGTCTCCCGATCACATGGTTGATCATACTCTGGGTTCCACATGCATGTTTTAGCTGAAGGAAGAATACCTTAAACCTGGGTAGTTGAAACCCGTGGAATGGGTACCATGCAATATGACATCAAAGGGTCTTCATTTGCTCACCGAACCTCTCCAATCCTATCACTGGTGCGTTTATGCCCCTGTACACATGCTTGATTCTCTTTCGGAGACATAGCAATCCATAGGTTTTAAGATACTTACTAGTCAGGTACATTCTTAGACGTTTAATATGTGGTGTTGAGTCCATTTCGTTGAGCAAGGAGTAGCTCTTGTCTATTCCATATTTGGCTTAAGGAACTTTATCTGTGCTCATTTCAATCTCTGGTTTTATGCAGCACCCCAACTCACCTTTCCCCTTAAGCAAGCATAAGTTGGTTTTCTAAATTTGAGACCCTGTTCTGTTTTGGAATTCAGTTCCTGTGTAGCCAAGTTTACATTCCGTGTATTACTGATATCTTATGATGTTTCTTTTTCTGTGTGACTTATTTCAGTTAGAATCATCATACCTGAATCCACTCATTGTGCTGCTAAGGGCCTGATGACATAGATTTCATTGCTGAGTGATATTGCTTTGTAAGTAAATACCACAAGTTCTTTATCCATTTTTCACTTTCTGCGATGTTGAACTTGTACTGTAAACGAGGTTCTTGTAAACAGAGCCGTTCCAAACTTTGGGGTGGGTGTGTCTTTTTTATTTTAATTTCCCTAAGCTATAGGACCATAAGTGGAAGTGCCCTAGGCTCTGTTGCTTTGTTTTTTAGATGTTTCAGGAAACACCATACACTTCTCCGGAGTGTCTGTTGGCAATTTACATCCCGCCCAGCAGCATAACAAGGCTCCCAGTTCTCCATGGCCTGTCCTGCCTTGCTGGATTTTACACTTTTTTCAGATGGCCCTTTTGACCGGGGGGAAGTGAGACTTCATTGTAGTGCAGATTTCTTTGCAAGCTTGCTTGATTGGCGAAAAAGGGCGTATGCGTTTTTTCCTGAATATATTCAGGAAAAAACGCATACGCCCTTTTTGGCCAAGTGCATCATTGTGGACGTTCTGCCTCTTTTCCTATGCTTTCAATGCAATTCCAGTCTACCTCCTGAAATCGGTTTCCTGCAATTCTGCCCCGCTTTCAAGTCCTCTTGGCAGCCTTACTTCAGTATATTTTTGGACGATAGCTGTCATTTATAACTCTGCAGGTTTGTGAATTACAGTGCCCCTGAGCTCCTTTCTTCAACTCGCTTTCTTTTGAGCTGTCCGCAACACCGCAGGATGGCTTCAGGCTCTAATCTGGTTCCGGCACGGCACACTGAGCCTTTGGTTAATTCCTCTTCCTGGTGGGAAATGAGAGTTAAATTTGCCCGTCCAGACACCTCCAGCTAGTCTCTCATTGGTTCTCCCTATTCCTGTTCATCTTCCGCAGAAATTGCAAACTGGGCCAAACAGGAGGTTAAAGGCGCTGACTCTCCAAGTCGAGAGAGTGTTAGTAAAGAATCTGGAATGTTGCACCCGAGTACCAGGGGAGGAAAACTGAGACATATTTGAACACGTCTCCCGTTCACACGGTTGATCATACTCTGGGTTCCACATGCATGTTTTAGCTGAAGGAAGAATACCTTAAACCTGGAGAGTTGAGACCCGTGTAATGGGTACCATGCAAATTGACTTCAAAGGGTCTTCATTTGCTCACCGAACCTCTCCAATCCTATCACTGCTGCGTTTATGCCCCTGTACACACGCTTGATTCTCTTTTGGAGACATAGCAATCCATAGGTTTTAAGATACTTACTAGTCAGGTACATTCTTAGGCGTTTAATATGGGGTGTTGAGTCCATTTCGTTGAGCAAGGAGTAGCTCTTGTCTATTCCATATTTGGCTTAAGGAACTTTATCTGTGCTCATTTCAATCTCTGGTTTTATGCAGCACCCCAACTCACCTTTCCCCTTAAGCAAGCATAAGTTGGTTTTCTAAATTTGAGACCCTGTTCTGTTTTGGAATTCAGTGCCTGTGTAGCCAAGTTTACATTCCGTGTATTACTGATACCTTATGATGTTTCATTTTCTGTGTGACTTATTTCAGTTAGAATCATCATACCTGAATCCACTCATTGTGCTGCTAAGGGCCTGATGACATAGATTTCATTGCTGAGTGATATTGCTTTGCAAGTAAATACCACAACTTCTTTATCCATTTTTCACTTTCTGCGATGTTGAACTTGTACTGTAAATGAGGTTCTTGTAAACAGAGGCGTCCGAAACTTTGGGGTGGCTGTGTCTTTTTGATTTTAATTTCCCTAAGCTATAGGACCATAAGTGGAAGTGCCCTAGGCTCTGTTGCTTTGTTTTTTAGATGTTTCAGGAAACACCATACACTTCTCCCGAGTGTCTGTTGGCAATTTACATCCCGCCCAGCAGCATAACAAGGCTCCCAGTTCTCCATGGCCTGTCCTGCCTTGCTGGGTTTTACACTTTTTTCAGATGGCCCTTTTGACCGGGGGGAAGTTAGACTTCATTGTAGTGCAGATTTCCTTTGCAAGCTTGCTTGGTTGGCCAAAAAGGGCGTATGCGTTTTTTCCTGAATATATTCAGGAAAAAACGCATACGCCCTTTTTGGCCAAGTGCATCATTGTGGACGTTCTGCCTCTTTTCCTATGCTTTCAATGCAATTCCAGTCTACCTCCTGAAATCGGTTTCCTGCAATTCTGCCCCGCTTTCAAGTCCTCTTGGCAGCCTTACTTCAGTATATTTTTGGACGATAGCTGTCATTTATAACTCTGCAGGTTTGTGAATTACAGTGCCCCTGAGCTCCTTTCTTCAACTCGCTTTCTTTTGAGCTGGCCGCAACACCGCAGGATGGCTTCAGGCCCTAATCTTGTTCCAGCACGGCACGCTGAGCCTTTGGTTAATTCCTCTTCCTGGTGGGAAATGAGAGTTAAATTTGCCCGTCCAGACACCTCCAGCTAGTCTCTCATTGGTTCTCGCTATTCCTGTTCATCTTCCGCAGAAATTGCAAACTGGGCTAAACAGGAGGTTAAAGGGACTGACTCTCCAAGTCGGGAGAGTGTTAGTAAAGCGTCTGGAATGTTGCACCCGAGTACCAGGGTACGAAAACTGAGACATATTTGAACACGTCTCCCGATCACATGGTTGATCATACTCTGGGTTCCACATGCATGTTTTAGCTGAAGGAAGAATACCTTAAACCTGGAGAGTTGAGACCCGTGTAATGGGTACCATGCAAATTGACTTCAAAGGGTCTTCATTTGCTCACCGAACCTCTCCAATCCTATCACTGCTGCGTTTATGCCCCTGTACACACGCTTGATTCTCTTTTGGAGACATAGCAATCCATAGGTTTTAAGATACTTACTAGTCAGGTACATTCTTAGGCGTTTAATATGGGGTGTTGAGTCCATTTCGTTGAGCAAGGAGTAGCTCTTGTCTATTCCATATTTGGCTTAAGGAACTTTATCTGTGCTCATTTCAATCTCTGGTTTTATGCAGCACCCCAACTCACCTTTCCCCTTAAGCAAGCATAAGTTGGTTTTCTAAATTTGAGACCCTGTTCTGTTTTGGAATTCAGTGCCTGTGTAGCCAAGTTTACATTCCGTGTATTACTGATACCTTATGATGTTTCATTTTCTGTGTGACTTATTTCAGTTAGAATCATCATACCTGAATCCACTCATTGTGCTGCTAAGGGCCTGATGACATAGATTTCATTGCTGAGTGATATTGCTTTGCAAGTAAATACCACAACTTCTTTATCCATTTTTCACTTTCTGCGATGTTGAACTTGTACTGTAAATGAGGTTCTTGTAAACAGAGGCGTCCGAAACTTTGGGGTGGCTGTGTCTTTTTGATTTTAATTTCCCTAAGCTATAGGACCATAAGTGGAAGTGCCCTAGGCTCTGTTGCTTTGTTTTTTAGATGTTTCAGGAAACACCATACACTTCTCCCGAGTGTCTGTTGGCAATTTACATCCCGCCCAGCAGCATAACAAGGCTCCCAGTTCTCCATGGCCTGTCCTGCCTTGCTGGGTTTTACACTTTTTTCAGATGGCCCTTTTGACCGGGGGGAAGTGAGACTTCATTGTAGTGCAGATTTCATTTGCAAGCTTGCTTGGTTGGCCAAAAAGGGCGTATGCGTTTTTTCCTGAATATATTCAGGAAAAAACGCATACGCCCTTTTTGGCCAAGTGCATCATTGTGGACGTTCTGCCTCTTTTCCTATGCTTTCAATGCAATTCCAGTCTACCTCCTGAAATCGGTTTCCTGCAATTCTGCCCCGCTTTCAAGTCCTCTTGGCAGCCTTACTTCAGTATATTTTTGGACGATAGCTGTCATTTATAACTCTGCAGGTTTGTGAATTACAGTGCCCCTGAGCTCCTTTCTTCAACTCGCTTTCTTTTGAGCTGGCCGCAACACCGCAGGATGGCTTCAGGCCCTAATCTTGTTCCAGCACGGCACGCTGAGCCTTTGGTTAATTCCTCTTCCTGGTGGGAAATGAGAGTTAAATTTGCCCGTCCAGACACCTCCAGCTAGTCTCTCATTGGTTCTCGCTATTCCTGTTCATCTTCCGCAGAAATTGCAAACTGGGCTAAACAGGAGGTTAAAGGGACTGACTCTCCAAGTCGGGAGAGTGTTAGTAAAGCGTCTGGAATGTTGCACCCGAGTACCAGGGTACGAAAACTGAGACATATTTGAACACGTCTCCCGATCACATGGTTGATCATACTCTGGGTTCCACATGCATGTTTTAGCTGAAGGAAGAATACCTTAAACCTGGGTAGTTGAAACCCGTGGAATGGGTACCATGCAATATGACATCAAAGGGTCTTCATTTGCTCACCGAACCTCTCCAATCCTATCACTGCTGCGTTTATGCCCCTGTACACATGCTTGATTCTCTTTCGGAGACATAGCAATCCATAGGTTTTAAGATACTTACTAGTCAGGTACATTCTTAGGCGTTTAATATGCGGTGTTGAGTCCATTTCGTTGAGCAAGGAGTAGCTCTTGTCTATTCCATATTTGGCTTAAGGAACTTTATCTGTGCTCATTTCAATCTCTGGTTTTATGCAGCACCCCAACTCACCTTTCCCCTTAAGCAAGCATAAGTTGGTTTTCTAAATTTGAGACCCTGTTCTGTTTTGGAATTCAGTTCCTGTGTAGCCAAGTTTACATTCCGTGTATTACTGATATTTTATGATGTTTCTTTTTCTGTGTGACTTATTTCAGTTAGAATCATCATACCTGAATCCACTCATTGTGCTGCTAAGGGCCTGATGACATAGATTTCATTGCTGAGTGATATTGCTTTGTAAGTAAATACCACAAGTTCTTTATCCATTTTTCACTTTCTGCGATGTTGAACTTGTACTGTAAACGAGGTTCTTGTAAACAGAGCCGTTCCAAACTTTGGGGTGGGTGTGTCTTTTTGATTTTAATTTCCCTAAGCTATAGGACCATAAGTGGAAGTGCCCTAGGCTCTGTTGCTTTGTTTTTTAGATGTTTCAGGAAACACCATACACTTCTCCCAAGTGTCTGTTGACAATTTACATCCCGCCCATCAGCATAACAAGGCTCCCAGTTCTCCATGGCCTGTCCTGCCTTGCTGGATTTTACACTTTTTTCAGATGGCCCTTTTGACCGGGGGGAAGTGAGACTTCATTGTAGTGCAGATTTCCTTTGCAAGCTTGCTTGGTTGGCCAAAAAGGGCGTATGCGTTTTTTCCTGAATATATTCAGGAAAAAACGCATACGCCCTTTTTGGCCAAGTGCATCATTGTGGACGTTCTGCCTCTTTTCCTATGCTTTCAATGCAATTCCAGTCTACCTCCTGAAATCGGTTTCCTGCAATTCTGCCCCGCTTTCAAGTCCTCTTGGCAGCCTTACTTCAGTATATTTTTGGACGATAGCTGTCATTTATAACTCTGCAGGTTTGTGAATTACAGTGCCCCTGAGCTCCTTTCTTCAACTCGCTTTCTTTTGAGCTGGCCGCAACACCGCAGGATGGCTTCAGGCCCTAATCTTGTTCCAGCACGGCACGCTGAGCCTTTGGTTAATTCCTCTTCCTGGTGGGAAATGAGAGTTAAATTTGCCCGTCCAGACACCTCCAGCTAGTCTCTCATTGGTTCTCCCTATTCCTGTTCATCTTCCGCAGAAATTGCAAACTGGGCCAAACAGGAGGTTAAAGGCGCTGACTCTCCAAGTCGAGAGATTGTTAGTAAAGAATCTGGAATGTTGCACCCGAGTACCAGGGGAGGAAAACTGAGACATATTTGAACACGTCTCCCGTTCACACAGTTGATCATACTCTGGGTTCCACATGCATGTTTTAGCTGAAGGAAGAATACCTTAAACCTGGAGATTTGAGACCCGTGTAATGGGTACCATGCAAATTGACTTCAAAGGGTCTTCATTTGCTCACCGAACCTCTCCAATCCTATCACTGCTGCGTTTATGCCCCTGTACACACGCTTGATTCTCTTTCGGAGACATAGCAATCCATAGGTTTTAAGATACTTACTAGTCAGGTACATTCTTAGGCGTTTAATATGGGGTGTTGAGTCCATTTCGTTGAGCAAGGAGTAGCTCTTGTCTATTCCATATTTGGCTTAAGGAACTTTATCTGTGCTCATTTCAATCTCTGGTTTTATGCAGCACCCCAACTCACCTTTCCCCTTAAGCAAGCATAAGTTGGTTTTCTAAATTTGAGACCCTGTTCTGTTCTGTAATTCAGTTCCTGTGTAGCCAAGTTTACATTCCGTGTATTACTGATATCTTATGATGTTTCTTTTTCTGTGTGACTTATTTCAGTTAGAATCATCATACCTGAATCCACTCATTGTGCTGCTAAGGGCCTGATGACATAGATTTCATTGCTGAGTGATATTGCTTTGCAAGTAAATACCACAACTTCTTTATCCATTTTTCACTTTCTGCGACGTTGAACTTGTACTGTAAATGAGGTTCTTGTAAACAGAGGCGTCCCAAACTTTGGGGTGGCTGTGTCTTTTTGATTTTAATTTCCCTAAGCTATAGGACCATAAGTGGAAGTGCCCTAGGCTCTGTTGCTTTGTTTTTTAGATGTTTCAGGAAACACCATACACTTCTCCCGAGTGTCTGTTGGCAATTTACATCCCGCCCAGCAGCATAACAAGGCTCCCAGTTCTCCATGGCCTGTCCTACCTTGCTGGATTTTACACTTTTTTCAGATGGCCCTTTTGACCGGGGGGAAGTTAGACTTCATTGTAGTGCAGATTTCCTTTGCAAGCTTGCTTGGTTGGCCAAAAAGGGCGTATGCGTTTTTTCCTGAATATATTCAGGAAAAAACGCATACGCCCTTTTTGGCCAAGTGCATCATTGTGGACGTTCTGCCTCTTTTCCTATGCTTTCAATGCAATTCCAGTCTACCTCCTGAAATCGGTTTCCTGCAATTCTGCCCCGCTTTCAAGTCCTCTTGGCAGCCTTACTTCAGTATATTTTTGGACGATAGCTGTCATTTATAACTCTGCAGGTTTGTGAATTACAGTGCCCCTGAGCTCCTTTCTTCAACTCGCTTTCTTTTGAGCTGGCCGCAACACCGCAGGATGGCTTCAGGCCCTAATCTTGTTCCAGCACGGCACGCTGAGCCTTTGGTTAATTCCTCTTCCTGGTGGGAAATGAGAGTTAAATTTGCCCGTCCAGACACCTCCAGCTAGTCTCTCATTGGTTCTCCCTATTCCTGTTCATCTTCCGCAGAAATTGCAAACTGGGCCAAACAGGAGGTTAAAGGCGCTGACTCTCCAAGTCGAGAGAGTGTTAGTAAAGAATCTGGAATGTTGCACCCGAGTACCAGGGGAGGAAAACTGAGACATATTTGAACACGTCTCCCGTTCACACGGTTGATCATACTCTGGGTTCCACATGCATGTTTTAGCTGAAGGAAGAATACCTTAAACCTGGAGAGTTGAGACCCGTGTAATGGGTACCATGCAAATTGACTTCAAAGGGTCTTCATTTGCTCACCGAACCTCTCCAATCCTATCACTGCTGCGTTTATGCCCCTGTACACACGCTTGATTCTCTTTTGGAGACATAGCAATCCATAGGTTTTAAGATACTTACTAGTCAGGTACATTCTTAGGCGTTTAATATGGGGTGTTGAGTCCATTTCGTTGAGCAAGGAGTAGCTCTTGTCTATTCCATATTTGGCTTAAGGAACTTTATCTGTGCTCATTTCAATCTCTGGTTTTATGCAGCACCCCAACTCACCTTTCCCCTTAAGCAAGCATAAGTTGGTTTTCTAAATTTGAGACCCTGTTCTGTTCTGTAATTCAGTTCCTGTGTAGCCAAGTTTACATTCCGTGTATTACTGATACCTTATGATGTTTCATTTTCTGTGTGACTTATTTCAGTTAGAATCATCATACCTGAATCCACTCATTGTGCTGCTAAGGGCCTGATGACATAGATTTCATTGCTGAGTGATATTGCTTTGCAAGTAAATACCACAACTTCTTTATCCATTTTTCACTTTCTGCGATGTTGAACTTGTACTGTAAATGAGGTTCTTGTAAACAGAGGCGTCCCAAACATTGGGGTGGCTGTGTCTTTTTGATTTTAATTTCCCTAAGCTATAGGACCATAAGTGGAAGTGCCCTAGGCTCTGTTGCTTTGTTTTTTAGATGTTTCAGGAAACACCATACACTTTTCCCGAGTGTCTGTTGGCAATTTACATCCCGCCCAGCAGCATAACAAGGCTCCCAGTTCTCCATTGCCTGTCCTGCCTTGCTGGATTTTACACTTTTTTCAGATGGCCCTTTTGACCGGGGGGAAGTGAGACTTCATTGTAGTGCAGATTTCCTTTGCAAGCTTGCTTGGTTGGCCAAAAAGGGCGTATGCGTTTTTTCCTGAATATATTCAGGAAAAAACGCATACGCCCTTTTTGGCCAAGTGCATCATTGTGGACGTTCTGCCTCTTTTCCTATGCTTTCAATGCAATTCCAGTCTACCTCCTGAAATCGGTTTCCTGCAATTCTGCCCCGCTTTCAAGTCCTCTTGGCAGCCTTACTTCAGTATATTTTTGGACGATAGCTGTCATTTATAACTCTGCAGGTTTGTGAATTACAGTGCCCCTGAGCTCCTTTCTTCAACTCGCTTTCTTTTGAGCTGGCCGCAACACCGCAGGATGGCTTCAGGCCCTAATCTTGTTCCAGCACGGCACGCTGAGCCTTTGGTTAATTCCTCTTCCTGGTGGGAAATGAGAGTTAAATTTGCCCGTCCAGACACCTCCAGCTAGTCTCTCATTGGTTCTCGCTATTCCTGTTCATCTTCCGCAGAAATTGCAAACTGGGCTAAACAGGAGGTTAAAGGGACTGACTCTCCAAGTCGGGAGAGTGTTAGTAAAGCGTCTGGAATGTTGCACCCGAGTACCAGGGTACGAAAACTGAGACATATTTGAACACGTCTCCCGATCACATGGTTGATCATACTCTGGGTTCCACATGCATGTTTTAGCTGAAGGAAGAATACCTTAAACCTGGGTAGTTGAAACCCGTGGAATGGGTACCATGCAATATGACATCAAAGGGTCTTCATTTGCTCACCGAACCTCTCCAATCCTATCACTGCTGCGTTTATGCCCCTGTACACATGCTTGATTCTCTTTCGGAGACATAGCAATCCATAGGTTTTAAGATACTTACTAGTCAGGTACATTCTTAGGCGTTTAATATGCGGTGTTGAGTCCATTTCGTTGAGCAAGGAGTAGCTCTTGTCTATTCCATATTTGGCTTAAGGAACTTTATCTGTGCTCATTTCAATCTCTGGTTTTATGCAGCACCCCAACTCACCTTTCCCCTTAAGCAAGCATAAGTTGGTTTTCTAAATTTGAGACCCTGTTCTGTTTTGGAATTCAGTTCCTGTGTAGCCAAGTTTACATTCCGTGTATTACTGATATCTTATGATGTTTCTTTTTCTGTGTGACTTATTTTAGTTAGAATCATCATACCTGAATCCACTCATTGTGCTGCTAAGGGCCTGATGACATAGATTTCATTGCTGAGTGATATTGCTTTGTAAGTAAATACCACAAGTTCTTTATCCATTTTTCACTTTCTGCGATGTTGAACTTTTACTGTAAACGAGGTTCTTGTAAACAGAGGCGTCCCAAACTTTGGGGTGGCTGTGTCTTTTTGATTTTAATTTCCCTAAGCTATAGGACCATAAGTGGAAGTGCCCTAGGCTCTGTTGCTTTGTTTTTTAGATGTTTCAGGAAACACCATACACTTCTCCCGAGTGTCTGTTGGCAATTTACATCCCGCCCATCAGCATAACAAGGCTCCCAGTTCTCCATGGCCTGTCCTGCCTTGCTGGATTTTACACTTTTTTCAGATGGCCCTTTTGACCGGGGGGAAGTGAGACTTCATTGTAGTGCAGATTTCCTTTGCAAGCTTGCTTGGTTGGCCAAAAAGGGCGTATGCGTTTTTTCCTGAATATATTCAGGAAAAAACGCATACGCCCTTTTTGGCCAAGTGCATCATTGTGGACGTTCTGCCTCTTTTCCTATGCTTTCAATGCAATTCCAGTCTACCTCCTGAAATCGGTTTCCTGCAATTCTGCCCCGCTTTCAAGTCCTCTTGGCAGCCTTACTTCAGTATATTTTTGGACGACAGCTGTCATTTATAACTCTGCAGGTTTGTGAATTACAGTGCCCCTGAGCTCCTTTCTTCAACTCGCTTTCTTTTGAGCTGGCCGCAACACCGCAGGATGGCTTCAGGCTCTAATCTGGTTCCGGCACGGCACACTGAGCCTTTGGTTATTTCCTCTTCCTGGTGGGAAATGAGAGTTAAATTTGCCCGTCCAGACACCTCCAGCTAGTCTCTCATTGGTTCTCCCTATTCCTGTTCATCTTCCGCAGAAATTGCAAACTGGGCCAAACAGGAGGTTAAAGGCGCTGACTCTCCAAGTCGGGAGAGTGTTAGTAAAGAATCTGGAATGTTGCACCCGAGTACCAGGGGAGGAAAACTGAGACATATTTGAACACGTCTCCCGTTCACATGGTTGATCATACTCTGGGTTCCACATGCATGTTTTAGCTGAAGGAAGAATACCTTAAACCTGGAGATTTTAGACCCGTGTAATGGGTACCATGCAAATTGATTTCAAAGGGTCTTCATTTGCTCACCGAACCTCTCCAATCCTATCACTGCTGCGTTTATGCCCCTGTACACACGCTTGATTCTCTTTCGGAGACATAGCAATCCATAGGTTTTAAGATACTTACTAGTCAGGTACATTCTTAGGCGTTTAATATGGGGTGTTGAGTCCATTTCGTTGAGCAAGGAGTAGCTCTTGTCTATTCCATATTTGGCTTAAGGAACTTTATCTGTGCTCATTTCAATCTCTGGTTTTATGCAGCACCCCAACTCACCTTTCCCCTTAAGCAAGCATAAGTTGGTTTTCTAAATTTGAGACCCTGTTCTGTTTTGGAATTCAGTTCCTGTGTAGCCAAGTTTACATTCCGTGTATTACTGATATCTTATGATGTTTCTTTTTCTGTGTGACTTATTTTAGTTAGAATCATCATACCTGAATCCACTCATTGTGCTGCTAAGGGCCTGATGACATAGATTTCATTGCTGAGTGATATTGCTTTGTAAGTAAATACCACAAGTTCTTTATCCATTTTTCACTTTCTGCGATGTTGAACTTGTACTGTAAACGAGGTTCTTGTAAACAGAGGCGTCCCAAACTTTGGGGTGGCTGTGTCTTTTTGATTTTAATTTCCCTAAGCTATAGGACCATAAGTGGAAGTGCCCTAGGCTCTGTTGCTTTGTTTTTTAGATGTTTCAGGAAACACCATACACTTCTCCCGAGTGTCTGTTGGCAATTTACATCCCGCCCATCAGCATAACAAGGCTCCCAGTTCTCCATGGCCTGTCCTGCCTTGCTGGATTTTACACTTTTTTCAGATGGCCCTTTTGACCGGGGGGAAGTGAGACTTCATTGTAGTGCAGATTTCCTTTGCAAGCTTGCTTGGTTGGCCAAAAAGTGCGTATGCGTTTTTTCCTGAATATATTCAGGAAAAAACGCATACGCCCTTTTTGGCCAAGTGCATCATTGTGGACGTTCTGCCTCTTTTCCTATGCTTTCAATGCAATTCCAGTCTACCTCCTGAAATCGGTTTCCTGCAATTCTGCCCCGCTTTCAAGTCCTCTTGGCAGCCTTACTTCAGTATATTTTTGGACGACAGCTGTCATTTATAACTCTGCAGGTTTGTGAATTACAGTGCCCCTGAGCTCCTTTCTTCAACTCGCTTTCTTTTGAGCTGGCCGCAACACCGCAGGATGGCTTCAGGCTCTAATCTGGTTCCGGCACGGCACACTGAGCCTTTGGTTATTTCCTCTTCCTGGTGGGAAATGAGAGTTAAATTTGCCCGTCCAGACACCTCCAGCTAGTCTCTCATTGGTTCTCCCTATTCCTGTTCATCTTCCGCAGAAATTGCAAACTGGGCCAAACAGGAGGTTAAAGGCGCTGACTCTCCAAGTCGGGAGAGTGTTAGTAAAGAATCTGGAATGTTGCACCCGAGTACCAGGGGAGGAAAACTGAGACATATTTGAACACGTCTCCCGTTCACATGGTTGATCATACTCTGGGTTCCACATGCATGTTTTAGCTGAAGGAAGAATACCTTAAACCTGGAGATTTGAGACCCGTGTAATGGGTACCATGCAAATTGATTTCAAAGGGTCTTCATTTGCTCACCGAACCTCTCCAATCCTATCACTGCTGCGTTTATGCCCCTGTACACACGCTTGATTCTCTTTCGGAGACATAGCAATCCATAGGTTTTAAGATACTTACTAGTCAGGTACATTCTTAGGCGTTTAATATGGGGTGTTGAGTCCATTTCGTTGAGCAAGGAGTAGCTCTTGTCTATTCCATATTTGGCTTAAGGAACTTTATCTGTGCTCATTTCAATCTCTGGTTTTATGCAGCACCCCAACTCACCTTTCCCCTTAAGCAAGCATAAGTTGGTTTTCTAAATTTGAGACCCTGTTCTGTTTTGGAATTCAGTTCCTGTGTAGCCAAGTTTACATTCCGTGTATTACTGATATCTTATGATGTTTCTTTTTCTGTGTGACTTATTTCAGTTAGAATCATCATACCTGAATCCACTCATTGTGCTGCTAAGGGCCTGATGACATAGATTTCATTGCTGAGTGATATTGCTTTGCAAGTAAATACCACAACTTCTTTATCCATTTTTCACTTTCTGCGATGTTGAACTTGTACTGTAAATGAGGTTCTTGTAAACAGAGGCGTCCCAAACTTTGGGGTGGCTGTGTCTTTTTGATTTTAATTTCCCTAAGCTATAGGACCATAAGTGGAAGTGCCCTAGGCTCTGTTGCTTTGTTTTTTAGATGTTTCAGGAAACACCATACACTTCTCCCGAGTGTCTGTTGGCAATTTACATCCCGCCCAGCAGCATAACAAGGCTCCCAGTTCTCCATGGCCTGTCCTGCCTTGCTGGATTTTACACTTTTTTCAGATGGCCCTTTTGACCGGGGGGAAGTTAGACTTCATTGTAGTGCAGATTTCCTTTGGAAGCTTGCTTGGTTGGCCAAAAAGGGCGTATGCGTTTTTTCCTGAATATATTCAGGAAAAAACGCATACGCCCTTTTTGTCCAAGTGCATCATTGTGGACGTTCTGCCTCTTTTCCTATGCTTTCAATGCAATTCCAGTCTACCTCCTGAAATCGGTTTCCTGCAATTCTGCCCCGCTTTCAAGTCCTCTTGGCAGCCTTACTTCAGTATATTTTTGGACGATAGCTGTCATTTATAACTCTGCAGGTTTGTGAATTACAGTGCCCCTGAGCTCCTTTCTTCAACTCGCTTTCTTTTGAGCTGGCCGCAACACCGCAGGATGGCTTCAGGCCCTAATCTTGTTCCAGCACGGCACGCTGAGCCTTTGGTTAATTCCTCTTCCTGGTGGGAAATGAGAGTTAAATTTGCCCGTCCAGACACCTCCAGCTAGTCTCTCATTGGTTCTCCCTATTCCTGTTCATCTTCCGCAGAAATTGCAAACTGGGCCAAACAGGAGGTTAAAGGCGCTGACTCTCCAAGTCGAGAGAGTGTTAGTAAAGAATCTGGAATGTTGCACCCGAGTACCAGGGGAGGAAAACTGAGACATATTTGAACACGTCTCCCGTTCACACGGTTGATCATACTCTGGGTTCCACATGCATGTTTTAGCTGAAGGAAGAATACCTTAAACCTGGAGAGTTGAGACCCGTGTAATGGGTACCATGCAAATTGACTTCAAAGGGTCTTCATTTGCTCACCGAACCTCTCCAATCCTATCACTGCTGCGTTTATGCCCCTGTACACACGCTTCATTCTCTTTTGGAGACATAGCAATCCATAGGTTTTAAGATACTTACTAGTCAGGTATATTCTTAGGCGTTTAATATGGGGTGTTGAGTCCATTTCGTTGAGCAAGGAGTAGCTCTTGTCTATTCCATATTTGGCTTAAGGAACTTTATCTGTGCTCATTTCAATCTCTGGTTTTATGCAGCACCCCAACTCACCTTTCCCCTTAAGCAAGCATAAGTTGGTTTTCTAAATTTGAGACCCTGTTCTGTTCTGTAATTCAGTTCCTGTGTAGCCAAGTTTACATTCCGTGTATTACTGATATCTTATGATGTTTCTTTTTCTGTGTGACTTATTTCAGTTAGAATCATCATACCTGAATCCACTCATTGTGCTGCTAAGGGCCTGATGACATAGATTTCATTGCTGAGTGATATTGCTTTGCAAGTAAATACCACAACTTCTTTATCCATTTTTCACTTTCTGCGATGTTGAACTTGTACTGTAAATGAGGTTCTTGTAAACAGAGGCGTCCCAAACTTTGGGGTGGCTGTGTCTTTTTGATTTTAATTTCCCTAAGCTATAGGACCATAAGTGGAAGTGCCCTAGGCTCTGTTGCTTTGTTTTTTAGATGTTTCAGGAAACACCATACACTTCTCCCGAGTGTCTGTTGGCAATTTACATCCCGCCCAGCAGCATAACAAGGCTCCCAGTTCTCCATGGCCTGTCCTACCTTGCTGGATTTTACACTTTTTTCAGATGGCCCTTTTGACCGGGGGGAAGTTAGACTTCATTGTAGTGCAGATTTCCTTTGCAAGCTTGCTTGGTTGGCCAAAAAGGGCGTATGCGTTTTTTCCTGAATATATTCAGGAAAAAACGCATACGCCCTTTTTGGCCAAGTGCATCATTGTGGACGTTCTGCCTCTTTTCCTATGCTTTCAATGCAATTCCAGTCTACCTCCTGAAATCGGTTTCCTGCAATTCTGCCCCGCTTTCAAGTCCTCTTGGCAGCCTTACTTCAGTATATTTTTGGACGATAGCTGTCATTTATAACTCTGCAGGTTTGTGAATTACAGTGCCCCTGAGCTCCTTTCTTCAACTCGCTTTCTTTTGAGCTGGCCGCAACACCGCAGGATGGCTTCAGGCCCTAATCTTGTTCCAGCACGGCACGCTGAGCCTTTGGTTAATTCCTCTTCCTGGTGGGAAATGAGAGTTAAATTTGCCCGTCCAGACACCTCCAGCTAGTCTCTCATTGGTTCTCCCTATTCCTGTTCATCTTCCGCAGAAATTGCAAACTGGGCCAAACAGGAGGTTAAAGGCGCTGACTCTCCAAGTCGAGAGAGTGTTAGTAAAGAATCTGGAATGTTGCACCTGAGTACCAGGGGAGGAAAACTGAGACATATTTGAACACGTCTCCCGTTCACACGGTTGATCATACTCTGGGTTCCACATGCATGTTTTAGCTGAAGGAAGAATACCTTAAACCTGGAGAGTTGAGACCCGTGTAATGGGTACCATGCAAATTGACTTCAAAGGGTCTTCATTTGCTCACCGAACCTCTCCAATCCTATCACTGCTGCGTTTATGCCCCTGTACACACGCTTGATTCTCTTTTGGAGACATAGCAATCCATAGGTTTTAAGATACTTACTAGTCAGGTACATTCTTAGGCGTTTAATATGGGGTGTTGAGTCCATTTCGTTGAGCAAGGAGTAGCTCTTGTCTATTCCATATTTGGCTTAAGGAACTTTATCTGTGCTCATTTCAATCTCTGGTTTTATGCAGCACCCCAACTCACCTTTCCCCTTAAGCAAGCATAAGTTGGTTTTCTAAATTTGAGACCCTGTTCTGTTTTGGAATTCAGTGCCTGTGTAGCCAAGTTTACATTCCGTGTATTACTGATACCTTATGATGTTTCATTTTCTGTGTGACTTATTTCAGTTAGAATCATCATACCTGAATCCACTCATTGTGCTGCTAAGGGCCTGATGACATAGATTTCATTGCTGAGTGATATTGCTTTGCAAGTAAATACCACAACTTCTTTATCCATTTTTCACTTTCTGCGATGTTGAACTTGTACTGTAAATGAGGTTCTTGTAAACAGAGGCGTCCGAAACTTTGGGGTGGCTGTGTCTTTTTGATTTTAATTTCCCTAAGCTATAGGACCATAAGTGGAAGTGCCCTAGGCTCTGTTGCTTTGTTTTTTAGATGTTTCAGGAAACACCATACACTTCTCCCGAGTGTCTGTTGGCAATTTACATCCCGCCCAGCAGCATAACAAGGCTCCCAGTTCTCCATGGCCTGTCCTGCCTTGCTGGGTTTTACACTTTTTTCAGATGGCCCTTTTGACCGGGGGGAAGTGAGACTTCATTGTAGTGCAGATTTCCTTTGCAAGCTTGCTTGGTTGGCCAAAAAGTGCGTATGCGTTTTTTCCTGAATATATTCAGGAAAAAACGCATACGCCCTTTTTGGCCAAGTGCATCATTGTGGACGTTCTGCCTCTTTTCCTATGCTTTCAATGCAATTCCAGTCTACCTCCTGAAATCGGTTTCCTGCAATTCTGCCCCGCTTTCAAGTCCTCTTGGCAGCCTTACTTCAGTATATTTTTGGACGATAGCTGTCATTTATAACTCTGCAGGTTTGTGAATTACAGTGCCCCTGAGCTCCTTTCTTCAACTCGCTTTCTTTTGAGCTGGCCGCAACACCGCAGGATGGCTTCAGGCCCTAATCTTGTTCCAGCACGGCACGCTGAGCCTTTGGTTAATTCCTCTTCCTGGTGGGAAATGAGAGTTAAATTTGCCCGTCCAGACACCTCCAGCTAGTCTCTCATTGGTTCTCGCTATTCCTGTTCATCTTCCGCAGAAATTGCAAACTGGGCTAAACAGGAGGTTAAAGGGACTGACTCTCCAAGTCGGGAGAGTGTTAGTAAAGCGTCTGGAATGTTGCACCCGAGTACCAGGGTACGAAAACTGAGACATATTTGAACACGTCTCCCGATCACATGGTTGATCATACTCTGGGTTCCACATGCATGTTTTAGCTGAAGGAAGAATACCTTAAACCTGGGTAGTTGAAACCCGTGGAATGGGTACCATGCAATATGACATCAAAGGGTCTTCATTTGCTCACCGAACCTCTCCAATCCTATCACTGCTGCGTTTATGCCCCTGTACACATGCTTGATTCTCTTTCGGAGACATAGCAATCCATAGGTTTTAAGATACTTACTAGTCAGGTACATTCTTAGGCGTTTAATATGCGGTGTTGAGTCCATTTCGTTGAGCAAGGAGTAGCTCTTGTCTATTCCATATTTGGCTTAAGGAACTTTATCTGTGCTCATTTCAATCTCTGGTTTTATGCAGCACCCCAACTCACCTTTCCCCTTAAGCAAGCATAAGTTGGTTTTCTAAATTTGAGACCCTGTTCTGTTTTGGAATTCAGTTCCTGTGTAGCCAAGTTTACATTCCGTGTATTACTGATATCTTATGATGTTTCTTTTTCTGTGTGACTTATTTCAGTTAGAATCATCATACCTGAATCCACTCATTGTGCTGCTAAGGGCCTGATGACATAGATTTCATTGCTGAGTGATATTGCTTTGTAAGTAAATACCACAAGTTCTTTATCCATTTTTCACTTTCTGCGATGTTGAACTTGTACTGTAAACGAGGTTCTTGTAAACAGAGCCGTTCCAAACTTTGGGGTGGGTGTGTCTTTTTGATTTTAATTTCCCTAAGCTATAGGACCATAAGTGGAAGTGCCCTAGGCTCTGTTGCTTTGTTTTTTAGATGTTTCAGGAAACAGCATACACTTCTCCCAAGTGTCTGTTGACAATTTACATCCCGCCCATCAGCATAACAAGGCTCCCAGTTCTCCATGGCCTGTCCTGCCTTGCTGGATTTTACACTTTTTTCAGATGGCCCTTTTGACCGGGGGGAATTGAGACTTCATTGTAGTGCAGATTTCCTTTGCAAGCTTGCTTGGTTGGCCAAAAAGGGCGTATGCGTTTTTTCCTGAATATATTCAGGAAAAAACGCATACGCCCTTTTTGGCCAAGTGCATCATTGTGGACGTTCTGCCTCTTTTCCTATGCTTTCAATGCAATTCCAGTCTACCTCCTGAAATCGGTTTCCTGCAATTCTGCCCCGCTTTCAAGTCCTCTTGGCAGCCTTACTTCAGTATATTTTTGGACGATAGCTGTCATTTATAACTCTGCAGGTTTGTGAATTACAGTGCCCCTGAGCTCCTTTCTTCAACTCGCTTTCTTTTGAGCTGGCCGCAACACCGCAGGATGGCTTCAGGCCCTAATCTTGTTCCAGCACGGCACGCTGAGCCTTTGGTTAATTCCTCTTCCTGGTGGGAAATGAGAGTTAAATTTGCCCGTCCAGACACCTCCAGCTAGTCTCTCATTGGTTCTCCCTATTCCTGTTCATCTTCCGCAGAAATTGCAAACTGGGCCAAACAGGAGGTTAAAGGCGCTGACTCTCCAAGTCGAGAGAGTGTTAGTAAAGAATCTGGAATGTTGCACCCGAGTACCAGGGGAGGAAAACTGAGACATATTTGAACACGTCTCCCGTTCACACGGTTGATCATACTCTGGGTTCCACATGCATGTTTTAGCTGAAGGAAGAATACCTTAAACCTGGAGAGTTGAGACCCGTGTAATGGGTACCATGCAAATTGACTTCAAAGGGTCTTCATTTGCTCACCGAACCTCTCCAATCCTATCACTGCTGCGTTTATGCCCCTCTACACACGCTTGATTCTCTTTTGGAGACATAGCAATCCATAGGTTTTAAGATACTTACTAGTCAGGTACATTCTTAGGCGTTTAATATGGGGTGTTGAGTCCATTTCGTTGAGCAAGGAGTAGCTCTTGTCTATTCCATATTTGGCTTAAGGAACTTTATCTGTGCTCATTTCAATCTCTGGTTTTATGCAGCACCCCAACTCACCTTTCCCCTTAAGCAAGCATAAGTTGGTTTTCTAAATTTGAGACCCTGTTCTGTTTTGGAATTCAGTGCCTGTGTAGCCAAGTTTACATTCCGTGTATTACTGATACCTTATGATGTTTCATTTTCTGTGTGACTTATTTCAGTTAGAATCATCATACCTGAATCCACTCATTGTGCTGCTAAGGGCCTGATGACATAGATTTCATTGCTGAGTGATATTGCTTTGCAAGTAAATACCACAACTTCTTTATCCATTTTTCACTTTCTGCGATGTTGAACTTGTACTGTAAATGAGGTTCTTGTAAACAGAGGCGTCCGAAACTTTGGGGTGGCTGTGTCTTTTTGATTTTAATTTCCCTAAGCTATAGGACCATAAGTGGAAGTGCCCTAGGCTCTGTTGCTTTGTTTTTTAGATGTTTCAGGAAACACCATACACTTCTCCCGAGTGTCTGTTGGCAATTTACATCCCGCCCAGCAGCATAACAAGGCTCCCAGATCTCCATGGCCTGTCCTGCCTTGCTGGGTTTTACACTTTTTTCAGATGGCCCTTTTGACCGGGGGGAAGTGAGACTTCATTGTAGTGCAGATTTCCTTTGCAAGCTTGCTTGGTTGGCCAAAAAGGGCGTATGCGTTTTTTCCTGAATATATTCAGGAAAAAACGCATACGCCCTTTTTGGCCAAGTGCATCATTGTGGACGTTCTGCCTCTTTTCCTATGCTTTCAATGCAATTCCAGTCTACCTCCTGAAATCGGTTTCCTGCAATTCTGCCCCGCTTTCAAGTCCTCTTGGCAGCCTTACTTCAGTATATTTTTGGACGATAGCTGTCATTTATAACTCTGCAGGTTTGTGAATTACAGTGCCCCTGAGCTCCTTTCTTCAACTCGCTTTCTTTTGAGCTGGCCGCAACACCGCAGGATGGCTTCAGGCCCTAATCTTGTTCCAGCACGGCACGCTGAGCCTTTGGTTAATTCCTCTTCCTGGTGGGAAATGAGAGTTAAATTTGCCCGTCCAGACACCTCCAGCTAGTCTCTCATTGGTTCTCCCTATTCCTGTTCATCTTCCGCAGAAATTGCAAACTGGGCTAAACAGGAGGTTAAAGGGACTGACTCTCCAAGTCGGGAGAGTGTTAGTAAAGCGTCTGGAATGTTGCACCCGAGTACCAGGGTACGAAAACTGAGACATATTTGAACACGTCTCCCGATCACATGGTTGATCATACTCTGGGTTCCACATGCATGTTTTAGCTGAAGGAAGAATACCTTAAACCTGGGTAGTTGAAACCCGTGGAATGGGTACCATGCAATATGACATCAAAGGGTCTTCATTTGCTCACCGAACCTCTCCAATCCTATCACTGCTGCGTTTATGCCCCTGTACACATGCTTGATTCTCTTTCGGAGACATAGCAATCCATAGGTTTTAAGATACTTACTAGTCAGGTACATTCTTAGGCGTTTAATATGCGGTGTTGAGTCCATTTCGTTGAGCAAGGAGTAGCTCTTGTCTATTCCATATTTGGCTTAAGGAACTTTATCTGTGCTCATTTCAATCTCTGGTTTTATGCAGCACCCCAACTCACCTTTCCCCTTAAGCAAGCATAAGTTGGTTTTCTAAATTTGAGACCCTGTTCTGTTTTGGAATTCAGTTCCTGTGTAGCCAAGTTTACATTCCGTGTATTACTGATATCTTATGATGTTTCTTTTTCTGTGTGACTTATTTTAGTTAGAATCATCATACCTGAATCCACTCATTGTGCTGCTAAGGGCCTGATGACATAGATTTCATTGCTGAGTGATATTGCTTTGTAAGTAAATACCACAAGTTCTTTATCCATTTTTCACTTTCTGCGATGTTGAACTTTTACTGTAAACGAGGTTCTTGTAAACAGAGGCGTCCCAAACTTTGGGGTGGCTGTGTCTTTTTGATTTTAATTTCCCTAAGCTATAGGACCATAAGTGGAAGTGCCCTAGGCTCTGTTGCTTTGTTTTTTAGATGTTTCAGGAAACACCATACACTTCTCCCGAGTGTCTGTTGGCAATTTACATCCCGCCCATCAGCATAACAAGGCTCCCAGTTCTCCATGGCCTGTCCTGCCTTGCTGGATTTTACACTTTTTTCAGATGGCCCTTTTGACCGGGGGGAAGTGAGACTTCATTGTAGTGCAGATTTCCTTTGCAAGCTTGCTTGGTTGGCCAAAAAGGGCGTATGCGTTTTTTCCTGAATATATTCAGGAAAAAACGCATACGCCCTTTTTGGCCAAGTGCATCATTGTGGACGTTCTGCCTCTTTTCCTATGCTTTCAATGCAATTCCAGTCTACCTCCTGAAATCGGTTTCCTGCAATTCTGCCCCGCTTTCAAGTCCTCTTGGCAGCCTTACTTCAGTATATTTTTGGACGACAGCTGTCATTTATAACTCTGCAGGTTTGTGAATTACAGTGCCCCTGAGCTCCTTTCTTCAACTCGCTTTCTTTTGAGCTGGCCGCAACACCGCAGGATGGCTTCAGGCTCTAATCTGGTTCCGGCACGGCACACTGAGCCTTTGGTTATTTCCTCTTCCTGGTGGGAAATGAGAGTTAAATTTGCCCGTCCAGACACCTCCAGCTAGTCTCTCATTGGTTCTCCCTATTCCTGTTCATCTTCCGCAGAAATTGCAAACTGGGCCAAACAGGAGGTTAAAGGCGCTGACTCTCCAAGTCGGGAGAGTGTTAGTAAAGAATCTGGAATGTTGCACCCGAGTACCAGGGGAGGAAAACTGAGACATATTTGAACACGTCTCCCGTTCACATGGTTGATCATACTCTGGGTTCCACATGCATGTTTTAGCTGAAGGAAGAATACCTTAAACCTGGAGATTTGAGACCCGTGTAATGGGTACCATGCAAATTGATTTCAAAGGGTCTTCATTTGCTCACCGAACCTCTCCAATCCTATCACTGCTGCGTTTATGCCCCTGTACACACGCTTGATTCTCTTTCGGAGACATAGCAATCCATAGGTTTTAAGATACTTACTAGTCAGGTACATTCTTAGGCGTTTAATATGGGGTGTTGAGTCCATTTCGTTGAGCAAGGAGTAGCTCTTGTCTATTCCATATTTGGCTTAAGGAACTTTATCTGTGCTCATTTCAATCTCTGGTTTTATGCAGCACCCCAACTCACCTTTCCCCTTAAGCAAGCATAAGTTGGTTTTCTAAATTTGAGACCCTGTTCTGTTTTGGAATTCAGTTCCTGTGTAGCCAAGTTTACATTCCGTGTATTACTGATATCTTATGATGTTTCTTTTTCTGTGTGACTTATTTTAGTTAGAATCATCATACCTGAATCCACTCATTGTGCTGCTAAGGGCCTGATGACATAGATTTCATTGCTGAGTGATATTGCTTTGTAAGTAAATACCACAAGTTCTTTATCCATTTTTCACTTTCTGCGATGTTGAACTTGTACTGTAAACGAGGTTCTTGTAAACAGAGGCGTCCCAAACTTTGGGGTGGCTGTGTCTTTTTGATTTTAATTTCCCTAAGCTATAGGACCATAAGTGGAAGTGCCCTAGGCTCTGTTGCTTTGTTTTTTAGATGTTTCAGGAAACACCATACACTTCTCCCGAGTGTCTGTTGGCAATTTACATCCCGCCCATCAGCATAACAAGGCTCCCAGTTCTCCATGGCCTGTCCTGCCTTGCTGGATTTTACACTTTTTTCAGATGGCCCTTTTGACCGGGGGGAAGTGAGACTTCATTGTAGTGCAGATTTCCTTTGCAAGCTTGCTTGGTTGGCCAAAAAGTGCGTATGCGTTTTTTCCTGAATATATTCAGGAAAAAACGCATACGCCCTTTTTGGCCAAGTGCATCATTGTGGACGTTCTGCCTCTTTTCCTATGCTTTCAATGCAATTCCAGTCTACCTCCTGAAATCGGTTTCCTGCAATTCTGCCCCGCTTTCAAGTCCTCTTGGCAGCCTTACTTCAGTATATTTTTGGACGACAGCTGTCATTTATAACTCTGCAGGTTTGTGAATTACAGTGCCCCTGAGCTCCTTTCTTCAACTCGCTTTCTTTTGAGCTGGCCGCAACACCGCAGGATGGCTTCAGGCTCTAATCTGGTTCCGGCACGGCACACTGAGCCTTTGGTTATTTCCTCTTCCTGGTGGGAAATGAGAGTTAAATTTGCCCGTCCAGACACCTCCAGCTAGTCTCTCATTGGTTCTCCCTATTCCTGTTCATCTTCCGCAGAAATTGCAAACTGGGCCAAACAGGAGGTTAAAGGCGCTGACTCTCCAAGTCGGGAGAGTGTTAGTAAAGAATCTGGAATGTTGCACCCGAGTACCAGGGGAGGAAAACTGAGACATATTTGAACACGTCTCCCGTTCACATGGTTGATCATACTCTGGGTTCCACATGCATGTTTTAGCTGAAGGAAGAATACCTTAAACCTGGAGATTTGAGACCCGTGTAATGGGTACCATGCAAATTGATTTCAGAGGGTCTTCATTTGCTCACCGAACCTCTCCAATCCTATCACTGCTGCGTTTATGCCCCTGTACACACGCTTGATTCTCTTTCGGAGACATAGCAATCCATAGGTTTTAAGATACTTACTAGTCAGGTACATTCTTAGGCGTTTAATATGGGGTGTTGAGTCCATTTCGTTGAGCAAGGAGTAGCTCTTGTCTATTCCATATTTGGCTTAAGGAACTTTATCTGTGCTCATTTCAATCTCTGGTTTTATGCAGCACCCCAACTCACCTTTCCCCTTAAGCAAGCATAAGTTGGTTTTCTAAATTTGAGACCCTGTTCTGTTTTGGAATTCAGTTCCTGTGTAGCCAAGTTTACATTCCGTGTATTACTGATATCTTATGATGTTTCTTTTTCTGTGTGACTTATTTCAGTTAGAATCATCATACCTGAATCCACTCATTGTGCTGCTAAGGGCCTGATGACATAGATTTCATTGCTGAGTGATATTGCTTTGCAAGTAAATACCACAACTTCTTTATCCATTTTTCACTTTCTGCGATGTTGAACTTGTACTGTAAATGAGGTTCTTGTAAACAGAGGCGTCCCAAACTTTGGGGTGGCTGTGTCTTTTTGATTTTAATTTCCCTAAGCTATAGGACCATAAGTGGAAGTGCCCTAGGCTCTGTTGCTTTGTTTTTTAGATGTTTCAGGAAACACCATACACTTCTCCCGAGTGTCTGTTGGCAATTTACATCCCGCCCAGCAGCATAACAAGGCTCCCAGTTCTCCATGGCCTGTCCTGCCTTGCTGGATTTTACACTTTTTTCAGATGGCCCTTTTGACCGGGGGGAAGTTAGACTTCATTGTAGTGCAGATTTCCTTTGGAAGCTTGCTTGGTTGGCCAAAAAGGGCGTATGCGTTTTTTCCTGAATATATTCAGGAAAAAACGCATACGCCCTTTTTGTCCAAGTGCATCATTGTGGACGTTCTGCCTCTTTTCCTATGCTTTCAATGCAATTCCAGTCTACCTCCTGAAATCGGTTTCCTGCAATTCTGCCCCGCTTTCAAGTCCTCTTGGCAGCCTTACTTCAGTATATTTTTGGACGATAGCTGTCATTTATAACTCTGCAGGTTTGTGAATTACAGTGCCCCTGAGCTCCTTTCTTCAACTCGCTTTCTTTTGAGCTGGCCGCAACACCGCAGGATGGCTTCAGGCCCTAATCTTGTTCCAGCACGGCACGCTGAGCCTTTGGTTAATTCCTCTTCCTGGTGGGAAATGAGAGTTAAATTTGCCCGTCCAGACACCTCCAGCTAGTCTCTCATTGGTTCTCCCTATTCCTGTTCATCTTCCGCAGAAATTGCAAACTGGGCCAAACAGGAGGTTAAAGGCGCTGACTCTCCAAGTCGAGAGAGTGTTAGTAAAGAATCTGGAATGTTGCACCCGAGTACCAGGGGAGGAAAACTGAGACATATTTGAACACGTCTCCCGTTCACACGGTTGATCATACTCTGGGTTCCACATGCATGTTTTAGCTGAAGGAAGAATACCTTAAACCTGGAGAGTTGAGACCCGTGTAATGGGTACCATGCAAATTGACTTCAAAGGGTCTTCATTTGCTCACCGAACCTCTCCAATCCTATCACTGCTGCGTTTATGCCCCTCTACACACGCTTGATTCTCTTTTGGAGACATAGCAATCCATAGGTTTTAAGATACTTACTAGTCAGGTATATTCTTAGGCGTTTAATATGGGGTGTTGAGTCCATTTCGTTGAGCAAGGAGTAGCTCTTGTCTATTCCATATTTGGCTTAAGGAACTTTATCTGTGCTCATTTCAATCTCTGGTTTTATGCAGCACCCCAACTCACCTTTCCCCTTAAGCAAGCATAAGTTGGTTTTCTAAATTTGAGACCCTGTTCTGTTTTGGAATTCAGTTCCTGTGTAGCCAAGTTTACATTCCGTGTATTACTGATATCTTATGATGTTTCTTTTTCTGTGTGACTTATTTCAGTTAGAATCATCATACCTGAATCCACTCATTGTGCTGCTAAGGGCCTGATGACATAGATTTCATTGCTGAGTGATATTGCTTTGCAAGTAAATACCACAACTTCTTTATCCATTTTTCACTTTCTGCGATGTTGAACTTGTACTGTAAATGAGGTTCTTGTAAACAGAGGCGTCCCAAACTTTGGGGTGGCTGTGTCTTTTTGATTTTAATTTCCCTAAGCTATAGGACCATAAGTGGAAGTGCCCTAGGCTCTGTTGCTTTGTTTTTTAGATGTTTCAGGAAACACCATACACTTCTCCCGAGTGTCTGTTGGCAATTTACATCCCGCCCAGCAGCATAACAAGGCTCCCAGTTCTCCATGGCCTGTCCTGCCTTGCTGGATTTTACACATTTTTCAGATGGCCCTTTTGACCGGGGGGAAGTTAGACTTCATTGTAGTGCAGATTTCCTTTGCAAACTTGCTTGGTTGGCCAAAAAGGGCGTATGCGTTTTTTCCTGAATATATTCAGGAAAAAACGCATACGCCCTTTTTGGCCAAGTGCATCATTGTGGACGTTCTGCCTCTTTTCCTATGCTTTCAATGCAATTCCAGTCTACCTCCTGAAATCGGTTTCCTGCAATTCTGCCCCGCTTTCAAGTCCTCTTGGCAGCCTTACTTCAGTATATTTTTGGACGATAGCTGTCATTTATAACTCTGCAGGTTTGTGAATTACAGTGCCCCTGAGCTCCTTTCTTCAACTCGCTTTCTTTTGAGCTGGCCGCAACACCGCAGGATGGCTTCAGGCCCTAATCTTGTTCCAGCACGGCACGCTGAGCCTTTGGTTAATTCCTCTTCCTGGTGGGAAATGAGAGTTAAATTTGCCCGTCCAGACACCTCCAGCTAGTCTCTCATTGGTTCTCCCTATTCCTGTTCATCTTCCGCAGAAATTGCAAACTGGGCCAAACAGGAGGTTAAAGGCGCTGACTCTCCAAGTCGAGAGAGTGTTAGTAAAGAATCTGGAATGTTGCACCCGAGTACCAGGGGAGGAAAACTGAGACATATTTGAACACGTCTCCCGTTCACACGGTTGATCATACTCTGGGTTCCACATGCATGTTTTAGCTGAAGGAAGAATACCTTAAACCTGGAGAGTTGAGACCCGTGTAATGGGTACCATGCAAATTGACTTCAAAGGGTCTTCATTTGCTCACCGAACCTCTCCAATCCTATCACTGCTGCGTTTATGCCCCTGTACACACACTTGATTCTCTTTTGGAGACATAGCAATCCATAGGTTTTAAGATACTTACTAGTCAGGTATATTCTTAGGCGTTTAATATGGGGTGTTGAGTCCATTTCGTTGAGCAAGGAGTAGCTCTTGTCTATTCCATATTTGGCTTAAGGAACTTTATCTGTGCTCATTTCAATCTCTGGTTTTATGCAGCACCCCAACTCACCTTTCCCCTTAAGCAAGCATAAGTTGGTTTTCTAAATTTGAGACCCTGTTCTGTTTTGGAATTCAGTTCCTGTGTAGCCAAGTTTACATTCCGTGTATTACTGATACCTTATGATGTTTCATTTTCTGTGTGACTTATTTCAGTTAGAATCATCATACCTGAATCCACTCATTGTGCTGCTAAGGGCCTGATGACATAGATTTCATTGCTGAGTGATATTGCTTTGCAAGTAAATACCACAACTTCTTTATCCATTTTTCACTTTCTGCGATGTTGAACTTGTACTGTAAATGAGGTTCTTGTAAACAGAGGCGTCCCAAACTTTGGGGTGGCTGTGTCTTTTTGATTTTAATTTCCCTAAGCTATAGGACCATAAGTGGAAGTGCCCTAGGCTCTGTTGCTTTGTTTTTTAGATGTTTCAGGAAACACCATACACTTCTCCCGAGTGTCTGTTGGCAATTTACATCCCGCCCAGCAGCATAACAAGGCTCCCAGTTCTCCATGGCCTGTCCTGCCTTGCTGGATTTTACACTTTTTTCAGATGGCCCTTTTGAACGGGGGGAAGTGAGACTTCATTGTAGTGCAGATTTCCTTTGCAAGCTTGCTTGGTTGGCCAAAAAGGGCGTATGCGTTTTTTCCTGAATATATTCAGGAAAAAACGCATACGCCCTTTTTGGCCAAGTGCATCATTGTGGACGTTCTGCCTCTTTTCCTATGCTTTCAATGCAATTCCAGTCTACCTCCTGAAATCGGTTTCCTGCAATTCTGCCCCGCTTTCAAGTCCTCTTGGCAGCCTTACTTCAGTATATTTTTGGACGATAGCTGTCATTTATAACTCTGCAGGTTTGTGAATTACAGTGCCCCTGAGCTCCTTTCTTCAACTCGCTTTCTTTTGAGCTGGCCGCAACACCGCAGGATGGCTTCAGGCCCTAATCTTGTTCCAGCACGGCACGCTGAGCCTTTGGTTAATTCCTCTTCCTGGTGGGAAATGAGAGTTAAATTTGCCCGTCCAGACACCTCCAGCTAGTCTCTCATTGGTTCTCCCTATTCCTGTTCATCTTCCGCAGAAATTGCAAACTGGGCCAAACAGGAGGTTAAAGGCGCTGACTCTCCAAGTCGGGAGAGTGTTAGTAAAGAATCTGGAATGTTGCACCCGAGTACCAGGGGAGGAAAACTGAGACATATTTGAACACATCTCCCGTTCACACGGTTGATCATACTCTGGGTTCCACATGCATGTTTTAGCTGAAGGAAGAATACCTTAAACCTGGAGAGTTGAGACCCGTGTAATGGGTACCATGCAAATTGACTTCAAAGGGTCTTCATTTGCTCACCGAACCTCTCCAATCCTATCACTGCTGCGTTTATGCCCCTGTACACACGCTTGATTCTCTTTCGGAGACATAGCAATCCATAGGTTTTAAGATACTTACTAGTCAGGTACATTCTTAGGCGTTTAATATGGGGTGTTGAGTCCATTTCGTTGAGCAAGGAGTAGCTCTTGTCTATTCCATATTTGGCTTAAAGAACTTTATCTGTGCTCATTTCAATCTCTGGTTTTATGCAGCACCCCAACTCACCTTTCCCCTTAAGCAAGCATAAGTTGGTTTTCTAAATTTGAGACGCTGTTCTGTTTTGGAATTCAGTTCCTGTGTAGCCAAGTTTATATTCCGTGTATTAGTGATATCTTATGATGTTTCTTTTTCTGTGTGACTTATTTCAGTTAGAATCATCATACCTGAATCCACTCATTGTGCTGCTAAGGGCCTGATGACATAGATTTCATTGCTGAGTGATATTGCTTTGTAAGTAAATACCACAACTTCTTTATCCATTTTTCATTTTCTGCGATGTTGAACTTGTACTGTAAACGAGGTTCTTGTAAACAGAGGCGTCCCAAACTTTGGGGTGGCTGTGTCTTTTTTATTTTAATTTCCCTAAGCTATAGGACCATAAGTGGAAGTGCCCTAGGCTCTGTTGCTTTGTTTTTTAGATGTTTCAGGAAACACCATACACTTCTCCCGAGTGTCTGTTGGCAATTTACATCCCGCCCAGCAGCATAACAAGGCTCTCAGTTCTCCATGGCCTGTCCTGCCTTGCAGGATTTTACACTTTTTTCAGATGGCCCTTTTGACCGGGGGGAAGTGAGACTTCATTGTAGTGCAGATTTCCTTTGCAAGCTTGCTTGGTTGGCCAAAAAGGGCGTATGCGTTTTTCCCTGAATATATTCAGGAAAAAACGCATACGCCCTTTTTGGCCAAGTGCATCATTGTGGACGTTCTGCCTCTTTTCCTATGCTTTCAATGCAATTCCAGTCTACCTCCTGAAATCGGTTTCCTGCAATTCTGCCCCGCTTTCAAGTCCTCTTGGCAGCCTTACTTCAGTATATTTTTGGACGATAGCTGTCATTTATAACTCTGCAGGTTTGTGAATTACAGTGCCCCTGAGCTCCTTTCTTCAACTCGCTTTCTTTTGAGCTGGCCGCAACACCGCAGGATGGCTTCAGGCCCTAATCTTGTTCCAGCACGGCACGCTGAGCCTTTGGTTAATTCCTCTTCCTGGTGGGAAATGAGAGTTAAATTTGCCCGTCCAGACACCTCCAGCTAGTCTCTCATTGGTTCTCGCTATTCCTGTTCATCTTCCGCAGAAATTGCAAACTGGGCTAAACAGGAGGTTAAATGGACTGACTCTCCAAGTCGGGAGAGTGTTAGTAAAGCGTCTGGAATGTTGCACCCGAGTACCAGGGTACGAAAACTGAGACATATTTGAACACGTCTCCCGATCACATGGTTGATCATACTCTGGGTTCCACATGCATGTTTTAGCTGAAGGAAGAATACCTTAAACCTGGGTAGTTGAAACCCGTGGAATGGGTACCATGCAATATGACATCAAAGGGTCTTCATTTGCTCACCGAACCTCTCCAATCCTATCACTGGTGCGTTTATGCCCCTGTACACATGCTTGATTCTCTTTCGGAGACATAGCAATCCATAGGTTTTAAGATACTTACTAGTCAGGTACATTCTTAGACGTTTAATATGCGGTGTTGAGTCCATTTCGTTGAGCAAGGAGTAGCTCTTGTCTATTCCATATTTGGCTTAAGGAACTTTATCTGTGCTCATTTCAATCTCTGGTTTTATGCAGCACCCCAACTCACCTTTCCCCTTAAGCAAGCATAAGTTGGTTTTCTAAATTTGAGACCCTGTTCTGTTTTGGAATTCAGTTCCTGTGTAGCCAAGTTTACATTCCGTGTATTACTGATACCTTATGATGTTTCTTTTTCTGTGTGACTTATTTCAGTTAGAATCATCATACCTGAATCCACTCATTGTGCTGCTAAGGGCCTGATGACATAGATTTCATTGCTGAGTGATATTGCTTTGCAAGTAAATACCACAACTTCTTTATCCATTTTTCACTTTCTGCGATGTTGAACTTGTACTGTAAATGAGGTTCTTGTAAACAGAGGCGTCCCAAACTTTGGGGTGGCTGTGTCTTTTTGATTTTAATTTCCCTAAGCTATAGGACCATAAGTGGAAGTGCCCTAGGCTCTGTTGCTTTGTTTTTTAGATGTTTCAGGAAACACCATACACTTCTCCCGAGTGTCTGTTGGCAATTTACATCCCGCCCAGCAGCATAACAAGGCTCCCAGTTCTCCATGGCCTGTCCTGCCTTGCTGGATTTTACACTTTTTTCAGATGGCCCTTTTGACCGGGGGGAAGTGAGACTTCATTGTAGTGCAGATTTCCTTTGCAAGCTTGCTTGGTTGGCCAAAAAGGGCGTATGCGTTTTTTCCTGAATATATTCAGGAAAAAACGCATATGCCCTTTTTGGCCAAGTGCATCATTGTGGACGTTCTGCCTCTTTTCCTATGCTTTCAATGCAATTCCAGTCTACCTCCTGAAATCGGTTTCCTGCAATTCTGCCCCGCTTTCAAGTCCTCTTGGCAGCCTTACTTCAGTATATTTTTGGACGATAGCTGTCATTTATAACTCTGCAGGTTTGTGAATTACAGTGCCCCTGAGCTCCTTTCTTCAACTCGCTTTCTTTTGAGCTGGCCGCAACACTGCAGGATGGCTTCAGGCTCTAATCTGGTTCCGGCACGGCACACTGAGCCTTTGGTTATTTCCTCTTCCTGGTGGGAAATGAGAGTTAAATTTGCCCGTCCAGACAACTCCAGCTAGTCTCTCATTGGTTCTCCCTATTCCTGTTCATCTTCCGCAGAAATTGCAAACTGGGCTAAACAGGAGGTTAAAGGGACTGACTCTCCAAGTCGGGAGAGTGGTAGTAAAGCGTCTGGAATGTTGCACCCGAGTACCAGGGTACGAAAACTGAGACATATTTGAACACGTCTCCCGATCACATGGTTGATCATACTCTGGGTTCCACATGCATGTTTTAGCTGAAGGAAGAATACCTTAAACCTGGGTAGTTGAAACCCGTGGAATGGGTACCATGCAATATGACATCAAAGGGTCTTCATTTGCTCACCGAACCTCTCCAATCCTATCACTGGTGCGTTTATGCCCCTGTACACATGCTTGATTCTCTTTCGGAGACATAGCAATCCATAGGTTTTAAGATACTTACTAGTCAGGTACATTCTTAGACGTTTAATATGTGGTGTTGAGTCCATTTCGTTGAGCAAGGAGTAGCTCTTGTCTATTCCATATTTGGCTTAAGGAACTTTATCTGTGCTCATTTCAATCTCTGGTTTTATGCAGCACCCCAACTCACCTTTCCCCTTAAGCAAGCATAAGTTGGTTTTCTAAATTTGAGACCCTGTTCTGTTTTGGAATTCAGTTCCTGTGTAGCCAAGTTTACATTCCGTGTATTACTGATATCTTATGATGTTTCTTTTTCTGTGTGACTTATTTCAGTTAGAATCATCATACCTGAATCCACTCATTGTGCTGCTAAGGGCCTGATGACATAGATTTCATTGCTGAGTGATATTGCTTTGTAAGTAAATACCACAAGTTCTTTATCCATTTTTCACTTTCTGCGATGTTGAACTTGTACTGTAAACGAGGTTCTTGTAAACAGAGCCGTTCCAAACTTTGGGGTGGGTGTGTCTTTTTTATTTTAATTTCCCTAAGCTATAGGACCATAAGTGGAAGTGCCCTAGGCTCTGTTGCTTTGTTTTTTAGATGTTTCAGGAAACACCATACACTTCTCCGGAGTGTCTGTTGGCAATTTACATCCCGCCCAGCAGCATAACAAGGCTCCCAGTTCTCCATGGCCTGTCCTGCCTTGCTGGATTTTACACTTTTTTCAGATGGCCCTTTTGACCGGGGGGAAGTGAGACTTCATTGTAGTGCAGATTTCTTTGCAAGCTTGCTTGATTGGCGAAAAAGGGCGTATGCGTTTTTTCCTGAATATATTCAGGAAAAAACGCATACGCCCTTTTTGGCCAAGTGCATCATTGTGGACGTTCTGCCTCTTTTCCTATGCTTTCAATGCAATTCCAGTCTACCTCCTGAAATCGGTTTCCTGCAATTCTGCCCCGCTTTCAAGTCCTCTTGGCAGCCTTACTTCAGTATATTTTTGGACGATAGCTGTCATTTATAACTCTGCAGGTTTGTGAATTACAGTGCCCCTGAGCTCCTTTCTTCAACTCGCTTTCTTTTGAGCTGTCCGCAACACCGCAGGATGGCTTCAGGCTCTAATCTGGTTCCGGCACGGCACACTGAGCCTTTGGTTATTTCCTCTTCCTGGTGGGAAATGAGAGTTAAATTTGCCCGTCCAGACAACTCCAGCTAGTCTCTCATTGGTTCTCCCTATTCCTGTTCATCTTCCGCAGAAATTGCAAACTGGGCCAAACAGGAGGTTAAAGGCGCTGACTCTCCAAGTCGGGAGAGTGTTAGTAAAGAATCTGGAATGTTGCACCCGAGTACCAGGGGAGGAAAACTGAGACATATTTGAACACGTCTCCCATTCACACGGTTGATCATAGTCTGGGTTGCACATGCATGTTTTAGCTGAAGGAAGAATACCTTAAACCTGGAGAGTTGAGACCCGTGTAATGGGTACCATGCAAATTGACTTCAAAGGGTCTTCATTTGCTCACCGAACCTCTCCAATCCTATCACTGCTGCGTTTATGCCCCAGTACACATGCTTGATTCTCTTTCGGAGACATAGCAATCCATAGGTTTTAAGATACTTACTAGTCAGGTACATTCTTAGGCGTTTAATATGGGGTGTTGAGTCCATTTCGTTGAGCAAGGAGTAGCTCTTGTCTATTCCATATTTGGCTTAAAGAACTTTATCTGTGCTCATTTCAATCTCTGGTTTTATGCAGCACCCCAACTCACCTTTCCCCTTAAGCAAGCATAAGTTGGTTTTCTAAATTTGAGACGCTGTTCTGTTTTGGAATTCAGTTCCTGTGTAGCCAAGTTTACATTCCGTGTATTACTGATACCTTATGATGTTTCTTTTTCTGTGTGACTTATTTCAGTTAGAATCATCATACCTGAATCCACTCATTGTGCTGCTAAGGGCCTGATGACATAGATTTCATTGCTGAGTGATATTGCTTTGTAAGTAAATACCACAACTTCTTTATCCATTTTTCATTTTCTGCGATGTTGAACTTGTACTGTAAACGAGGTTCTTGTAAACAGAGGCGTCCCAAACTTTGGGGTGGCTGTGTCTTTTTGATTTTAATTTCCCTAAGCTATAGGACCATAAGTGGAAGTGCCCTAGGCTCTGTTGCTTTGTTTTTTAGATGTTTCAGGAAACACCATACACTTCTCCCGAGTGTCTGTTGGCAATTTACATCCCGCCCAGCAGCATAACAAGGCTCTCAGTTCTCCATGGCCTGTCCTGCCTTGCTGAATTTTACACTTTTTTCAGATGGCCCTTTTGACCGGGGTGGGGGAAGTGAGACTTCATTGTAGTGCAGATTTCCTTTGCAAGCTTGCTTGGTTGGCCAAAAAGGGCGTATGCGTTTTTTCCTGAATATATTCAGGAAAAAACGCATACGCCCTTTTTGGCCAAGTGCATCATTGTGGACGTTCTGCCTCTTTTCCTATGCTTTCAATGCAATTCCAGTCTACCTCCTGAAATCGGTTTCCTGCAATTCTGCCCCGCTTTCAAGTCCTCTTGGCAGCCTTACTTCAGTATATTTTTGGACGATAGCTGTCATTTATAACTCTGCAGGTTTGTGAATTACAGTGCCGCTGAGCTCCTTTCTTCAACTCGCTTTCTTGTGACCTGGCCGCAACACCGCAGGATGTCTTCAGGCCCTAATCTTGTTCCAGCACGGCACGCTGAGCCTTTGGTTATTTCCTCTTCCTGGTGGGAAATGAGAGTTAAATTTGCCCGTCCAGACAACTCCAGCTAGTCTCTCATTGGTTCTCCCTATTTCTGTTCATCTTCCGCAGAAATTGCAAACTGGGCCAAACAGGAGGTTAAAGGCGCTGACTCTCCAAGTCGGGAGAGTGTTAGTAAAGAATCTGGAATGTTGCACCCGAGTACCAGGGGAGGAAAACTGAGACATATTTGAACACGTCTCCCGTTCACACGGTTGATCATACTCTGGGTTCCACATGCATGTTTTAGCTGAAGGAAGAATACCTTAAACCTGGAGAGTTGAGACCCGTGTAATGGGTACCATGCAAATTGACTTCAAAGGGTCTTCATTTGCTCACCGAACCTCTCCAATCCTATCACTGCTGCGTTTATGCCCCTGTACACACACTTGATTCTCTTTTGGAGACATAGCAATCCATAGGTTTTAAGATACTTACTAGTCAGGTATATTCTTAGGCGTTTAATATGGGGTGTTGAGTCCATTTCGTTGAGCAAGGAGTAGCTCTTGTCTATTCCATATTTGGCTTAAGGAACTTTATCTGTGCTCATTTCAATCTCTGGTTTTATGCAGCACCCCAACTCACCTTTCCCCTTAAGCAAGCATAAGTTGGTTTTCTAAATTTGAGACCCTGTTCTGTTTTGGAATTCAGTTCCTGTGTAGCCAAGTTTACATTCCGTGTATTACTGATACCTTATGATGTTTCATTTTCTGTGTGACTTATTTCAGTTAGAATCATCATACCTGAATCCACTCATTGTGCTGCTAAGGGCCTGATGACATAGATTTCATTGCTGAGTGATATTGCTTTGCAAGTAAATACCACAACTTCTTTATCCATTTTTCACTTTCTGCGATGTTGAACTTGTACTGTAAATGAGGTTCTTGTAAACAGAGGCGTCCCAAACTTTGGGGTGGCTGTGTCTTTTTGATTTTAATTTCCCTAAGCTATAGGACCATAAGTGGAAGTGCCCTAGGCTCTGTTGCTTTGTTTTTTAGATGTTTCAGGAAACACCATACACTTCTCCCGAGTGTCTGTTGGCAATTTACATCCCGCCCAGCAGCATAACAAGGCTCCCAGTTCTCCATGGCCTGTCCTGCCTTGCTGGATTTTACACTTTTTTCAGATGGCCCTTTTGAACGGGGGGAAGTGAGACTTCATTGTAGTGCAGATTTCCTTTGCAAGCTTGCTTGGTTGGCCAAAAAGGGCGTATGCGTTTTTTCCTGAATATATTCAGGAAAAAACGCATACGCCCTTTTTGGCCAAGTGCATCATTGTGGACGTTCTGCCTCTTTTCCTATGCTTTCAATGCAATTCCAGTCTACCTCCTGAAATCGGTTTCCTGCAATTCTGCCCCGCTTTCAAGTCCTCTTGGCAGCCTTACTTCAGTATATTTTTGGACGATAGCTGTCATTTATAACTCTGCAGGTTTGTGAATTACAGTGCCCCTGAGCTCCTTTCTTCAACTCGCTTTCTTTTGAGCTGGCCGCAACACCGCAGGATGGCTTCAGGCCCTAATCTTGTTCCAGCACGGCACGCTGAGCCTTTGGTTAATTCCTCTTCCTGGTGGGAAATGAGAGTTAAATTTGCCCGTCCAGACACCTCCAGCTAGTCTCTCATTGGTTCTCCCTATTCCTGTTCATCTTCCGCAGAAATTGCAAACTGGGCCAAACAGGAGGTTAAAGGCGCTGACTCTCCAAGTCGGGAGAGTGTTAGTAAAGAATCTGGAATGTTGCACCCGAGTACCAGGGGAGGAAAACTGAGACATATTTGAACACATCTCCCGTTCACACGGTTGATCATACTCTGGGTTCCACATGCATGTTTTAGCTGAAGGAAGAATACCTTAAACCTGGAGAGTTGAGACCCGTGTAATGGGTACCATGCAAATTGACTTCAAAGGGTCTTCATTTGCTCACCGAACCTCTCCAATCCTATCACTGCTGCGTTTATGCCCCTGTACACACGCTTGATTCTCTTTCGGAGACATAGCAATCCATAGGTTTTAAGATACTTACTAGTCAGGTACATTCTTAGGCGTTTAATATGGGGTGTTGAGTCCATTTCGTTGAGCAAGGAGTAGCTCTTGTCTATTCCATATTTGGCTTAAAGAACTTTATCTGTGCTCATTTCAATCTCTGGTTTTATGCAGCACCCCAACTCACCTTTCCCCTTAAGCAAGCATAAGTTGGTTTTCTAAATTTGAGACGCTGTTCTGTTTTGGAATTCAGTTCCTGTGTAGCCAAGTTTATATTCCGTGTATTAGTGATATCTTATGATGTTTCTTTTTCTGTGTGACTTATTTCAGTTAGAATCATCATACCTGAATCCACTCATTGTGCTGCTAAGGGCCTGATGACATAGATTTCATTGCTGAGTGATATTGCTTTGTAAGTAAATACCACAACTTCTTTATCCATTTTTCATTTTCTGCGATGTTGAACTTGTACTGTAAACGAGGTTCTTGTAAACAGAGGCGTCCCAAACTTTGGGGTGGCTGTGTCTTTTTTATTTTAATTTCCCTAAGCTATAGGACCATAAGTGGAAGTGCCCTAGGCTCTGTTGCTTTGTTTTTTAGATGTTTCAGGAAACACCATACACTTCTCCCGAGTGTCTGTTGGCAATTTACATCCCGCCCAGCAGCATAACAAGGCTCTCAGTTCTCCATGGCCTGTCCTGCCTTGCAGGATTTTACACTTTTTTCAGATGGCCCTTTTGACCGGGGGGAAGTGAGACTTCATTGTAGTGCAGATTTCCTTTGCAAGCTTGCTTGGTTGGCCAAAAAGGGCGTATGCGTTTTTCCCTGAATATATTCAGGAAAAAACGCATACGCCCTTTTTGGCCAAGTGCATCATTGTGGACGTTCTGCCTCTTTTCCTATGCTTTCAATGCAATTCCAGTCTACCTCCTGAAATCGGTTTCCTGCAATTCTGCCCCGCTTTCAAGTCCTCTTGGCAGCCTTACTTCAGTATATTTTTGGACGATAGCTGTCATTTATAACTCTGCAGGTTTGTGAATTACAGTGCCCCTGAGCTCCTTTCTTCAACTCGCTTTCTTTTGAGCTGGCCGCAACACCGCAGGATGGCTTCAGGCCCTAATCTTGTTCCAGCACGGCACGCTGAGCCTTTGGTTAATTCCTCTTCCTGGTGGGAAATGAGAGTTAAATTTGCCCGTCCAGACACCTCCAGCTAGTCTCTCATTGGTTCTCGCTATTCCTGTTCATCTTCCGCAGAAATTGCAAACTGGGCTAAACAGGAGGTTAAATGGACTGACTCTCCAAGTCGGGAGAGTGTTAGTAAAGCGTCTGGAATGTTGCACCCGAGTACCAGGGTACGAAAACTGAGACATATTTGAACACGTCTCCCGATCACATGGTTGATCATACTCTGGGTTCCACATGCATGTTTTAGCTGAAGGAAGAATACCTTAAACCTGGGTAGTTGAAACCCGTGGAATGGGTACCATGCAATATGACATCAAAGGGTCTTCATTTGCTCACCGAACCTCTCCAATCCTATCACTGGTGCGTTTATGCCCCTGTACACATGCTTGATTCTCTTTCGGAGACATAGCAATCCATAGGTTTTAAGATACTTACTAGTCAGGTACATTCTTAGACGTTTAATATGCGGTGTTGAGTCCATTTCGTTGAGCAAGGAGTAGCTCTTGTCTATTCCATATTTGGCTTAAGGAACTTTATCTGTGCTCATTTCAATCTCTGGTTTTATGCAGCACCCCAACTCACCTTTCCCCTTAAGCAAGCATAAGTTGGTTTTCTAAATTTGAGACCCTGTTCTGTTTTGGAATTCAGTTCCTGTGTAGCCAAGTTTACATTCCGTGTATTACTGATACCTTATGATGTTTCTTTTTCTGTGTGACTTATTTCAGTTAGAATCATCATACCTGAATCCACTCATTGTGCTGCTAAGGGCCTGATGACATAGATTTCATTGCTGAGTGATATTGCTTTGCAAGTAAATACCACAACTTCTTTATCCATTTTTCACTTTCTGCGATGTTGAACTTGTACTGTAAATGAGGTTCTTGTAAACAGAGGCGTCCCAAACTTTGGGGTGGCTGTGTCTTTTTGATTTTAATTTCCCTAAGCTATAGGACCATAAGTGGAAGTGCCCTAGGCTCTGTTGCTTTGTTTTTTAGATGTTTCAGGAAACACCATACACTTCTCCCGAGTGTCTGTTGGCAATTTACATCCCGCCCAGCAGCATAACAAGGCTCCCAGTTCTCCATGGCCTGTCCTGCCTTGCTGGATTTTACACTTTTTTCAGATGGCCCTTTTGACCGGGGGGAAGTGAGACTTCATTGTAGTGCAGATTTCCTTTGCAAGCTTGCTTGGTTGGCCAAAAAGGGCGTATGCGTTTTTTCCTGAATATATTCAGGAAAAAACGCATATGCCCTTTTTGGCCAAGTGCATCATTGTGGACGTTCTGCCTCTTTTCCTATGCTTTCAATGCAATTCCAGTCTACCTCCTGAAATCGGTTTCCTGCAATTCTGCCCCGCTTTCAAGTCCTCTTGGCAGCCTTACTTCAGTATATTTTTGGACGATAGCTGTCATTTATAACTCTGCAGGTTTGTGAATTACAGTGCCCCTGAGCTCCTTTCTTCAACTCGCTTTCTTTTGAGCTGGCCGCAACACTGCAGGATGGCTTCAGGCTCTAATCTGGTTCCGGCACGGCACACTGAGCCTTTGGTTATTTCCTCTTCCTGGTGGGAAATGAGAGTTAAATTTGCCCGTCCAGACAACTCCAGCTAGTCTCTCATTGGTTCTCCCTATTCCTGTTCATCTTCCGCAGAAATTGCAAACTGGGCTAAACAGGAGGTTAAAGGGACTGACTCTCCAAGTCGGGAGAGTGGTAGTAAAGCGTCTGGAATGTTGCACCCGAGTACCAGGGTACGAAAACTGAGACATATTTGAACACGTCTCCCGATCACATGGTTGATCATACTCTGGGTTCCACATGCATGTTTTAGCTGAAGGAAGAATACCTTAAACCTGGGTAGTTGAAACCCGTGGAATGGGTACCATGCAATATGACATCAAAGGGTCTTCATTTGCTCACCGAACCTCTCCAATCCTATCACTGGTGCGTTTATGCCCCTGTACACATGCTTGATTCTCTTTCGGAGACATAGCAATCCATAGGTTTTAAGATACTTACTAGTCAGGTACATTCTTAGACGTTTAATATGTGGTGTTGAGTCCATTTCGTTGAGCAAGGAGTAGCTCTTGTCTATTCCATATTTGGCTTAAGGAACTTTATCTGTGCTCATTTCAATCTCTGGTTTTATGCAGCACCCCAACTCACCTTTCCCCTTAAGCAAGCATAAGTTGGTTTTCTAAATTTGAGACCCTGTTCTGTTTTGGAATTCAGTTCCTGTGTAGCCAAGTTTACATTCCGTGTATTACTGATATCTTATGATGTTTCTTTTTCTGTGTGACTTATTTCAGTTAGAATCATCATACCTGAATCCACTCATTGTGCTGCTAAGGGCCTGATGACATAGATTTCATTGCTGAGTGATATTGCTTTGTAAGTAAATACCACAAGTTCTTTATCCATTTTTCACTTTCTGCGATGTTGAACTTGTACTGTAAACGAGGTTCTTGTAAACAGAGCCGTTCCAAACTTTGGGGTGGGTGTGTCTTTTTTATTTTAATTTCCCTAAGCTATAGGACCATAAGTGGAAGTGCCCTAGGCTCTGTTGCTTTGTTTTTTAGATGTTTCAGGAAACACCATACACTTCTCCGGAGTGTCTGTTGGCAATTTACATCCCGCCCAGCAGCATAACAAGGCTCCCAGTTCTCCATGGCCTGTCCTGCCTTGCTGGATTTTACACTTTTTTCAGATGGCCCTTTTGACCGGGGGGAAGTGAGACTTCATTGTAGTGCAGATTTCTTTGCAAGCTTGCTTGATTGGCGAAAAAGGGCGTATGCGTTTTTTCCTGAATATATTCAGGAAAAAACGCATACGCCCTTTTTGGCCAAGTGCATCATTGTGGACGTTCTGCCTCTTTTCCTATGCTTTCAATGCAATTCCAGTCTACCTCCTGAAATCGGTTTCCTGCAATTCTGCCCCGCTTTCAAGTCCTCTTGGCAGCCTTACTTCAGTATATTTTTGGACGATAGCTGTCATTTATAACTCTGCAGGTTTGTGAATTACAGTGCCCCTGAGCTCCTTTCTTCAACTCGCTTTCTTTTGAGCTGTCCGCAACACCGCAGGATGGCTTCAGGCTCTAATCTGGTTCCGGCACGGCACACTGAGCCTTTGGTTATTTCCTCTTCCTGGTGGGAAATGAGAGTTAAATTTGCCCGTCCAGACAACTCCAGCTAGTCTCTCATTGGTTCTCCCTATTCCTGTTCATCTTCCGCAGAAATTGCAAACTGGGCCAAACAGGAGGTTAAAGGCGCTGACTCTCCAAGTCGGGAGAGTGTTAGTAAAGAATCTGGAATGTTGCACCCGAGTACCAGGGGAGGAAAACTGAGACATATTTGAACACGTCTCCCATTCACACGGTTGATCATAGTCTGGGTTGCACATGCATGTTTTAGCTGAAGGAAGAATACCTTAAACCTGGAGAGTTGAGACCCGTGTAATGGGTACCATGCAAATTGACTTCAAAGGGTCTTCATTTGCTCACCGAACCTCTCCAATCCTATCACTGCTGCGTTTATGCCCCAGTACACATGCTTGATTCTCTTTCGGAGACATAGCAATCCATAGGTTTTAAGATACTTACTAGTCAGGTACATTCTTAGGCGTTTAATATGGGGTGTTGAGTCCATTTCGTTGAGCAAGGAGTAGCTCTTGTCTATTCCATATTTGGCTTAAAGAACTTTATCTGTGCTCATTTCAATCTCTGGTTTTATGCAGCACCCCAACTCACCTTTCCCCTTAAGCAAGCATAAGTTGGTTTTCTAAATTTGAGACGCTGTTCTGTTTTGGAATTCAGTTCCTGTGTAGCCAAGTTTACATTCCGTGTATTACTGATACCTTATGATGTTTCTTTTTCTGTGTGACTTATTTCAGTTAGAATCATCATACCTGAATCCACTCATTGTGCTGCTAAGGGCCTGATGACATAGATTTCATTGCTGAGTGATATTGCTTTGTAAGTAAATACCACAACTTCTTTATCCATTTTTCATTTTCTGCGATGTTGAACTTGTACTGTAAACGAGGTTCTTGTAAACAGAGGCGTCCCAAACTTTGGGGTGGCTGTGTCTTTTTGATTTTAATTTCCCTAAGCTATAGGACCATAAGTGGAAGTGCCCTAGGCTCTGTTGCTTTCTTTTTTAGATGTTTCAGGAAACACCATACACTTCTCCCGAGTGTCTGTTGGCAATTTACATCCCGCCCAGCAGCATAACAAGGCTCTCAGTTCTCCATGGCCTGTCCTGCCTTGCTGAATTTTACACTTTTTTCAGATGGCCCTTTTGACCGGGGTGGGGGAAGTGAGACTTCATTGTAGTGCAGATTTCCTTTGCAAGCTTGCTTGGTTGGCCAAAAAGGGCGTATGCGTTTTTTCCTGAATATATTCAGGAAAAAACGCATACGCCCTTTTTGGCCAAGTGCATCATTGTGGACGTTCTGCCTCTTTTCCTATGCTTTCAATGCAATTCCAGTCTACCTCCTGAAATCGGTTTCCTGCAATTCTGCCCCGCTTTCAAGTCCTCTTGGCAGCCTTACTTCAGTATATTTTTGGACGATAGCTGTCATTTATAACTCTGCAGGTTTGTGAATTACAGTGCCGCTGAGCTCCTTTCTTCAACTCGCTTTCTTGTGACCTGGCCGCAACACCGCAGGATGTCTTCAGGCCCTAATCTTGTTCCAGCACGGCACGCTGAGCCTTTGGTTATTTCCTCTTCCTGGTGGGAAATGAGAGTTAAATTTGCCCGTCCAGACAACTCCAGCTAGTCTCTCATTGGTTCTCCCTATTTCTGTTCATCTTCCGCAGAAATTGCAAACTGGGCCAAACAGGAGGTTAAAGGCGCTGACTCTCCAAGTCGGGAGAGTGTTAGTAAAGAATCTGGAATGTTGCACCCGAGTACCAGGGGAGGAAAACTGAGACATATTTGAACACGTCTCCCGTTCACACGGTTGATCATACTCTGGGTTCCACATGCATGTTTTAGCTGAAGGAAGAATACCTTAAACCTGGAGAGTTGAGACCCGTGTAATGGGTACCATGCAAATTGACTTCAAAGGGTCTTCATTTGCTCACCGAACCTCTCCAATCCTATCACTGCTGCGTTTATGCCCCTGTACACACGCTTGATTCTCTTTTGGAGACATAGCAATCCATAGGTTTTAAGATACTTACTAGTCAGGTACATTCTTAGGCGTTTAATATAGGGTGTTGAGTCCATTTCGTTGAGCAAGGAGTAGCTCTTGTCTATTCCATATTTGGCTTAAGGAACTTTATCTGTGCTCATTTCAATCTCTGGTTTTATGCAGCACCCCAACTCACCTTTCCCCTTAAGCAAGCATAAGTTGGTTTTCTAAATTTGAGACCCTGTTCTGTTCTGTAATTCAGTTCCTGTGTAGCCAAGTTTACATTCCGTGTATTACTGATACCTTATGATGTTTCATTTTATGTGTGACTTATTTCAGTTAGAATCATCATACCTGAATCCACTCATTGTGCTGCTAAGGGCCTGATGACATAGATTTCATTGCTGAGTGATATTGCTTTGCAAGTAAATACCACAACTTCTTTATCCATTTTTCACTTTCTGCGATGTTGAACTTGTACTGTAAATGAGGTTCTTGTAAACAGAGGCGTCCCAAACTTTGGGGTGGCTGTGTCTTTTTGATTTTAATTTCCCTAAGCTATAGGACCATAAGTGGAAGTGCCCTCGGCTCTGTTGCTTTGTTTTTTAGATGTTTCAGGAAACACCATACACTTCTCCCGAGTGTCTGTTGGCAATTTACATCCCGCCCAGCAGCATAACAGGGCTCTCAGTTCTCCATGGCCTGTCCTGCCTTGCTGGATTTTACACTTTTTTCAGATGGCCCTTTTGACCGGGGGGAAGTGAGACTTCATTGTAGTGCAGATTTCCTTTGCAAGCTTGCTTGGTTGGCCAAAAAGGGCGTATGCGTTTTTTCCTGAATATATTCAGGAAAAAACGCATACGCCCTTTTTGGCCAAGTGCATCATTGTGGACGTTCTGCCTCTTTTCCTATGCTTTCAATGCAATACCAGTCTACCTCCTGAAATCGGTTTCCTGCAATTCTGCCCCGCTTTCAAGTCCTCTTGGCAGCCTTACTTCAGTATATTTTTGGACGATAGCTGTCATTTATAACTCTGCAGGTTTGTGAATTACAGTGCCCCTGAGCTCCTTTCTTCAACTCGCTTTCTTTTGAGCTGGCCGCAACACCGCAGGATGGCTTCAGGCTCTAATCTGGTTCCGGCACGGCACACTGAGCCTTTGGTTATTTCCTCTTCCTTGTGGGAAATGAGAGTTAAATTTGCCCGTCCAGACAACTCCAGCTAGTCTCTCATTGGTTCTCCCTATTCCTGTTCATCTTCCGCAGAAATTGCAAACTGGGCCAAACAGGAGGTTAAAGGCGCTGACTCTCCAAGTCGGGAGAGTGTTAGTAAAGAATCTGGAATGTTGCACCCGAGTACCAGCGGAGGAAACCTGAGACATATTTGAACACGTCTCCCGTTCACACGGTTGATCATACTCTGGGTTCCACATGCATGTTTTAGCTGAAGGAAGAATACCTTAAACCTGGAGAGTTGAGACCCGTGTAATGGGTACCATGCAAATTGACTTCAAAGGGTCTTCATTTGCTCACCGAACCTCTCCAATCCTATCACTGCTGCGTTTATGCCCCTGTACACACGCTTGATTCTCTTTTGGAGACATAGCAATCCATAGGTTTTAAGATACTTACTAGTCAGGTACATTCTTAGGCGTTTAATATAGGGTGTTGAGTCCATTTCGTTGAGCAAGGAGTAGCTCTTGTCTATTCCATATTTGGCTTAAGGAACTTTATCTGTGCTCATTTCAATCTCTGGTTTTATGCAGCACCCCAACTCACCTTTCCCCTTAAGCAAGCATAAGTTGGTTTTCTAAATTTGAGACCCTGTTCTGTTCTGTAATTCAGTTCCTGTGTAGCCAAGTTTACATTCCGTGTATTACTGATACCTTATGATGTTTCATTTTATGTGTGACTTATTTCAGTTAGAATCATCATACCTGAATCCACTCATTGTGCTGCTAAGGGCCTGATGACATAGATTTCATTGCTGAGTGATATTGCTTTGCAAGTAAATACCACAACTTCTTTATCCATTTTTCACTTTCTGCGATGTTGAACTTGTACTGTAAATGAGGTTCTTGTAAACAGAGGCGTCCCAAACTTTGGGGTGGCTGTGTCTTTTTGATTTTAATTTCCCTAAGCTATAGGACCATAAGTGGAAGTGCCCTAGGCTCTGTTGCTTTGTTTTTTAGATGTTTCAGGAAACACCATACACTTCTCCCGAGTGTCTGTTGGCAATTTACATCCCGCCCAGCAGCATAACAGGGCTCTCAGTTCTCCATGGCCTGTCCTGCCTTGCTGGATTTTACACTTTTTTCAGATGGCCCTTTTGACCGGGGGGAAGTGAGACTTCATTGTAGTGCAGATTTCCTTTGCAAGCTTGCTTGGTTGGCCAAAAAGGGCGTATGCGTTTTTTCCTGAATATATTCAGGAAAAAACGCATACGCCCTTTTTGGCCAAGTGCATCATTGTGGACGTTCTGCCTCTTTTCCTATGCTTTCAATGCAATTCCAGTCTACCTCCTGAAATCGGTTTCCTGCAATTCTGCCCCGCTTTCAAGTCCTCTTGGCAGCCTTACTTCAGTATATTTTTGGACGATAGCTGTCATTTATAACTCTGCAGGTTTGTGAATTACAGTGCCCCTGAGCTCCTTTCTTCAACTCGCTTTCCTGTGACCTGGCCGCAACACCGCAGGATGGCTTCGGGCCCTAATCTTTTTCCAGCACGGCACGCTGAGCCTTCGGTTAATTCCTCTTCCTGGTGGGAAATGAGAGTTAAATTTGCCCGTCCAGACACCTCCAGCTAGTCTCTCATTGGTTCTCGCTATTCCTGTTCATCTTCCGCAGAAATTGCAAACTGGGCTAAACAGGAGGTTAAAGGGACTGACTCTCCAAGTCGGGAGAGTGTTAGTAAAGCGTCTGGAATGTTGCACCCGACTACCAGGGTACGAAAACTGAGACATATTTGAACACGTCTCCCGATCACATGGTTGATCATACTCTGGGTTCCACATGCATGTTTTAGCTGAAGGAAGAATACCTTAAACCTGGGTAGTTGAAACCCGTGGAATGGGTACCATGCAATATGACATCAAAGGGTCTTCATTTGCTCACCGAACCTCTCCAATCCTATCACTGGTGCGTTTATGCTCCTGTACACATGCTTGATTCTCTTTCGGAGACATAGCAATCCATAGGTTTTAAGATACTTACTAGTCAGGTACATTCTTTGGCGTTTAATATGCGGTGTTGAGTCCATTTCGTTGAGCAAGGAGTAGCTCTTGTCTATTCCATATTTGGCTTAAGGAACTTTATCTGTGCTCATTTCAATCTCTGGTTTTATGCAGCACCCCAACTCACCTTTCCCCTTAAGCAAGCATAAGTTGGTTTTCTAAATTTGAGACCCTGTTCTGTTTTGGAATTCAGTTCCTGTGTAGCCAAGTTTACATTCCGTGTATTACTGATATCTTATGATGTTTCTTTTTCTGTGTGACTTATTTCAGTTAGAATCATCATACCTGAATCCACTCATTGTGCTGCTAAGGGCCTGATGACATAGATTTCATTGCTGAGTGATATTGCTTTGTAAGTAAATACCACAAGTTCTTTATCCATTTTTCACTTTCTGCGATGTTGAACTTGTACTGTAAACGAGGTTCTTGTAAACAGAGCCGTTCCAAACTTTGGGGTGGGTGTGTCTTTTTTATTTTAATTTCCCTAAGCTATAGGACCATAAGTGGAAGTGCCCTAGGCTCTGTTGCTTTCTTTTTTAGATGTTTCAGGAAACACCATACACTTCTCCCGAGTGTCTGTTGGCAATTTACATCCCGCCCAGCAGCATAACAAGGCTCCCAGTTCTCCATGGCCTGTCCTGCCTTGCTGGATTTTACACTTTTTTCAGATGGCCCTTTTGACCGGGGGGAAGTGAGACTTCATTGTAGTGCAGATTTCTTTGCAAGCTTGCTTGATTGGCGAAAAAGGGCGTATGCGTTTTTTCCTGAATATATTCAGGAAAAAACGCATACGCCCTTTTTGGCCAAGTGCATCATTGTGGACGTTCTGCCTCTTTTCCTATGCTTTCAATGCAATTCCAGTCTACCTCCTGAAATCGGTTTCCTGCAATTCTGCCCCGCTTTCAAGTCCTCTTGGCAGCCTTACTTCAGTATATTTTTGGACGATAGCTGTCATTTATAACTCTGCAGGTTTGTGAATTACAGTGCCCCTGAGCTCCTTTCTTCAACTCGCTTTCTTTTGAGCTGTCCGCAACACCGCAGGATGGCTTCAGGCTCTAATCTGGTTCCGGCACGGCACACTGAGCCTTTGGTTATTTCCTCTTCCTGGTGGGAAATGAGAGTTAAATTTGCCCGTCCAGACAACTCCAGCTAGTCTCTCATTGGTTCTCCCTATTCCTGTTCATCTTCCGCAGAAATTGCAAACTGGGCCAAACAGGAGGTTAAAGGCGCTGACTCTCCAAGTCGGGAGAGTGTTAGTAAAGAATCTGGAATGTTGCACCCGAGTACCAGGGGAGGAAAACTGAGACATATTTGAACACGTCTCCCATTCACACGGTTGATCATAGTCTGGGTTGCACATGCATGTTTTAGCTGAAGGAAGAATACCTTAAACCTGGAGAGTTGAGACCCGTGTAATGGGTACCATGCAAATTGACTTCAAAGGGTCTTCATTTGCTCACCGAACCTCTCCAATCCTATCACTGCTGCGTTTATGCCCCAGTACACATGCTTGATTCTCTTTCGGAGACATAGCAATCCATAGGTTTTAAGATACTTACTAGTCAGGTACATTCTTAGGCGTTTAATATGGGGTGTTGAGTCCATTTCGTTGAGCAAGGAGTAGCTCTTGTCTATTCCATATTTGGCTTAAAGAACTTTATCTGTGCTCATTTCAATCTCTGGTTTTATGCAGCACCCCAACTCACCTTTCCCCTTAAGCAAGCATAAGTTGGTTTTCTAAATTTGAGACGCTGTTCTGTTTTGGAATTCAGTTCCTGTGTAGCCAAGTTTACATTCCGTGTATTACTGATACCTTATGATGTTTCTTTTTCTGTGTGACTTATTTCAGTTAGAATCATCATACCTGAATCCACTCATTGTGCTGCTAAGGGCCTGATGACATAGATTTCATTGCTGAGTGATATTGCTTTGCAAGTAAATACCACAACTTCTTTATCCATTTTTCACTTTCTGCGATGTTGAACTTGTACTGTAAATGAGGTTCTTGTAAACAGAGGCGTCCCAAACTTTGGGGTGGCTGTGTCTTTTTGATTTTAATTTCCCTAAGCTATAGGACCATAAGTGGAAGTGCCCTCGGCTCTGTTGCTTTGTTTTTTAGATGTTTCAGGAAACACCATACACTTCTCCCGAGTGTCTGTTGGCAATTTACATCCCGCCCAGCAGCATAACAGGGCTCTCAGTTCTCCATGGCCTGTCCTGCCTTGCTGGATTTTACACTTTTTTCAGATGGCCCTTTTGACCGGGGGGAAGTGAGACTTCATTGTAGTGCAGATTTCCTTTGCAAGCTTGCTTGGTTGGCCAAAAAGGGCGTATGCGTTTTTTCCTGAATATATTCAGGAAAAAACGCATACGCCCTTTTTGGCCAAGTGCATCATTGTGGACGTTCTGCCTCTTTTCCTATGCTTTCAATGCAATACCAGTCTACCTCCTGAAATCGGTTTCCTGCAATTCTGCCCCGCTTTCAAGTCCTCTTGGCAGCCTTACTTCAGTATATTTTTGGACGATAGCTGTCATTTATAACTCTGCAGGTTTGTGAATTACAGTGCCCCTGAGCTCCTTTCTTCAACTCGCTTTCTTTTGAGCTGGCCGCAACACCGCAGGATGGCTTCAGGCTCTAATCTGGTTCCGGCACGGCACACTGAGCCTTTGGTTATTTCCTCTTCCTTGTGGGAAATGAGAGTTAAATTTGCCCGTCCAGACAACTCCAGCTAGTCTCTCATTGGTTCTCCCTATTCCTGTTCATCTTCCGCAGAAATTGCAAACTGGGCCAAACAGGAGGTTAAAGGCGCTGACTCTCCAAGTCGGGAGAGTGTTAGTAAAGAATCTGGAATGTTGCACCCGAGTACCAGCGGAGGAAACCTGAGACATATTTGAACACGTCTCCCGTTCACACGGTTGATCATACTCTGGGTTCCACATGCATGTTTTAGCTGAAGGAAGAATACCTTAAACCTGGAGAGTTGAGACCCGTGTAATGGGTACCATGCAAATTGACTTCAAAGGGTCTTCATTTGCTCACCGAACCTCTCCAATCCTATCACTGCTGCGTTTATGCCCCTGTACACACGCTTGATTCTCTTTTGGAGACATAGCAATCCATAGGTTTTAAGATACTTACTAGTCAGGTACATTCTTAGGCGTTTAATATAGGGTGTTGAGTCCATTTCGTTGAGCAAGGAGTAGCTCTTGTCTATTCCATATTTGGCTTAAGGAACTTTATCTGTGCTCATTTCAATCTCTGGTTTTATGCAGCACCCCAACTCACCTTTCCCCTTAAGCAAGCATAAGTTGGTTTTCTAAATTTGAGACCCTGTTCTGTTCTGTAATTCAGTTCCTGTGTAGCCAAGTTTACATTCCGTGTATTACTGATACCTTATGATGTTTCATTTTATGTGTGACTTATTTCAGTTAGAATCATCATACCTGAATCCACTCATTGTGCTGCTAAGGGCCTGATGACATAGATTTCATTGCTGAGTGATATTGCTTTGCAAGTAAATACCACAACTTCTTTATCCATTTTTCACTTTCTGCGATGTTGAACTTGTACTGTAAATGAGGTTCTTGTAAACAGAGGCGTCCCAAACTTTGGGGTGGCTGTGTCTTTTTGATTTTAATTTCCCTAAGCTATAGGACCATAAGTGGAAGTGCCCTAGGCTCTGTTGCTTTGTTTTTTAGATGTTTCAGGAAACACCATACACTTCTCCCGAGTGTCTGTTGGCAATTTACATCCCGCCCAGCAGCATAACAGGGCTCTCAGTTCTCCATGGCCTGTCCTGCCTTGCTGGATTTTACACTTTTTTCAGATGGCCCTTTTGACCGGGGGGAAGTGAGACTTCATTGTAGTGCAGATTTCCTTTGCAAGCTTGCTTGGTTGGCCAAAAAGGGCGTATGCGTTTTTTCCTGAATATATTCAGGAAAAAACGCATACGCCCTTTTTGGCCAAGTGCATCATTGTGGACGTTCTGCCTCTTTTCCTATGCTTTCAATGCAATTCCAGTCTACCTCCTGAAATCGGTTTCCTGCAATTCTGCCCCGCTTTCAAGTCCTCTTGGCAGCCTTACTTCAGTATATTTTTGGACGATAGCTGTCATTTATAACTCTGCAGGTTTGTGAATTACAGTGCCCCTGAGCTCCTTTCTTCAACTCCCTTTCTTTTGAGCTGGCCGCAACACCGCAGGATGGCTTCAGGCTCTAATCTGGTTCCGGCACGGCACGCTGAGCCTTTGGTTAATTCCTCTTCCTGGTGGGAAATGAGAGTTAAATTTGCCCGTCCAGACACCTCCAGCTAGTCTCTCATTGGTTCTCGCTATTCCTGTTCATCTTCCGCAGAAATTGCAAACTGGGCTAAACAGGAGGTTAAAGGGACTGACTCTCCAAGTCGGGAGAGTGTTAGTAAAGCGTCTGGAATGTTGCACCCGAGTACCAGGGGAGGAAAACTGAGACATATTTGAACACGTCTCCCGATCACATGGTTGATCATACTCTGGGTTCCACATGCATGTTTTAGCTGAAGGAAGAATACCTTAAACCTGGGTAGTTGAAACCCGTGGAATGGGTACCATGCAATATGACATCAAAGGGTCTTCATTTGCTCACCGAACCTCTCCAATCCTATCACTGCTGCGTTTATGCCCCTGTACACATGCTTGATTCTCTTTCGGAGACATAGCAATCCATAGGTTTTAAGATACTTACTAGTCAGGTACATTCTTAGACGTTTAATATGTGGTGTTGAGTCCATTTCGTTGAGCAAGGAGTAGCTCTTGTCTATTCCATATTTGGCTTAAGGAACTTTATCTGTGCTCATTTCAATCTCTGGTTTTATGCAGCACCCCAACTCACCTTTCCCCTTAAGCAAGCATAAGTTGGTTTTCTAAATTTGAGACCCTGTTCTGTTTTGGAATTCAGTTCCTGTGTAGCCAAGTTTACATTCCGTGTATTACTGATATCTTATGATGTTTCTTTTTCTGTGTGACTTATTTCAGTTAGAATCATCATACCTGAATCCACTCATTGTGCTGCTAAGGGCCTGATGACATAGATTTCATTGCTGAGTGATATTGCCTTGTAAGTAAATACCACAAGTTCTTTATCCATTTTTCACTTTCTGCGATGTTGAACTTGTACTGTAAACGAGGTTCTTGTAAACAGAGCCGTTCCAAACATTGGGGTGGGTGAGTCTTTTTGATTTTAATTTCCCTAAGCTATAGGACCATAAGTGGAAGTGCCCTAGGCTCTGTTGCTTTGTTTTTTAGATGTTTCAGGAAACACCATACACTTCTCCCGAGTGTCTGTTGGCAATTTACATCCCGCCCAGCAGCATAACAAGGCTCCCAGTTCTCCATGGCCTGTCCTGCCTTGCTAGATTTTACACTTTTTTCAGATGGCCCTTTTGACCGGGGGGAAGTGAGACTTCATTGTAGTGCAGATTTCCTTTGCAAGCTTGCTTGGTTGGCCAAAAAGGGCGTATGCGTTTTTCCCTGAATATATTCAGGAAAAAACGCATACGCCCTTTTTGGCCAAGTGCATCATTGTGGACGTTCTGCCTCTTTTCCTATGCTTTCAATGCAATTCCAGTCTACCTCCTGAAATCGGTTTCCTGCAATTCTGCCCCGCTTTCAAGTCCTCTTGGCAGCCTTACTTCAGTATATTTTTGGACGATAGCTGTCATTTATAACTCTGCAGGTTTGTGAATTACAGTGCCCCTGAGCTCCTTTCTTCAACTCGCTTTCTTTTGAGCTGGCCGCAACACCGCAGGATGGCTTCAGGCCCTAATCTTGTTCCAGCATGGCACGCTGAGCCTTTGGTTAATTCCTCTTCCTGGTGGGAAATGAGAGTTAAATTTGCCCGTCCAGACACCTCCAGCTAGTCTCTCATTGGTTCTCGCTATTCCTGTTCATCTTCCGCAGAAATTGCAAACTGGGCTAAACAGGAGGTTAAAGGGACTGACTCTCCAAGTCGGGAGAGTGTTAGTAAAGCGTCTGGAATGTTGCACCCGAGTACCAGGGTACGAAAACTGAGACATATTTGAACACGTCTCCCCATCACATGGTTGATCATACTCTGGGTTCCACATGCATGTTTTAGCTGAAGGAAGAATACCTTAAACCTGGGTAGTTGAAACCCGTGGAATGGGTACCATGCAATATGACATCAAAGGGTCTTCATTTGCTCACCGAACCTCTCCAATCCTATCACTGCTGCGTTTATGCCCCTGTACACATGCTTGATTCTCTTTCGGAGACATAGCAATCCATAGGTTTTAAGATACTTACTAGTCAGGTACATTCTTAGGCGTTTAATATGCGGTGTTGAGTCCATTTCATTGAGCAAGGAGTAGCTCTTGTCTATTCCATATTTGGCTTAAGGAACTTTATCTGTGCTCATTTCAATCTCTGGTTTTATGCAGCACCCCAACTCACCTTTCCCCTTAAGCAAGCATAAGTTGGTTTTCTAAATTTGAGACCCTGTTCTGTTTTGGAATTCAGTTCCTGTGTAGCCAAGTTTACATTCCGTGTATTACTGATATCTTATGATGTTTCTTTTTCTGTGTGACTTATTTCAGTTAGAATCATCATACCTGAATCCACTCATTGTGCTGCTAAGGGCCTGATGACATAGATTACATTGCTGAGTGATATTGCTTTGTAAGTAAATACCAAAAGTTCTTTATCCATTTTTCACTTTCTGCAATGTTGAACTTGTACTGTAAACGAGGTTCTTGTAAACAGAGCCGTTCCAAACATTGGGGTGGGTGTGTCTTTTTGATTTTAATTTCCCTAAGCTATAGGACCATAAGTGGAAGTGCCCTAGGCTCTGTTGCTTTGTTTTTTAGATGTTTCAGGAAACACCATACACTTCTCCGGAGTGTCTGTTGGCAATTTACATCCCGCCCAGCAGCATAACAAGGCTCCCAGTTCTCCATGGCCTGTCCTGCCTTGCTGGATTTTACACTTTTTTAAGATGGCCCTTTTGACCGGGGGGAAGTGAGACTTCATTGTAGTGCAGATTTCCTTTGCAAGCTTGCTTGGTTGGCCAAAAAGGGCGTATGCGTTTTTTCCTGAATATATTCAGGAAAAAACGCATACGCCCTTTTTGGCCAAGTGCATCATTGTGGACGTTCTGCCTCTTTTCCTATGCTTTCAATGCAATTCCAGTCTACCTCCTGAAATCGGTTTCCTGCAATTCTGCCCCGCTTTCAAGTCCTCTTGGCAGCCTTACTTCAGTATATTTTTGGACGATAGCTGTCATTTATAACTCTGCAGGTTTGTGAATTACAGTGCCCCTGAGCTCCTTTCTTCAACTCGCTTTCTTTTGAGCTGGCCGCAACACCGCAGGATGGCTTCAGGCTCTAATCTGGTTCCGGCACGGCACACTGAGCCTTTGGTTATTTCCTCTTCCTGGTGGGAAATGAGAGTTAAATTTGCCCGTCCAGACAACTCCAGCTAGTCTCTCATTGGTTCTCCCTATTCCTGTTCATCTTCCGCAGAAATTACAAACTGGGCCAAACAGGAGGTTAAAGGCGCTGACTCTCCAAGTCGGGAGAGTGTTAGTAAAGAATCTGGAATGTTGCACCCGAGTACCAGGGGAGGAAAACTGAGACATATTTGAACACGTCTCCCGTTCACACGGTTGATCATACTCTGGGTTCCACATGCATGTTTTAGCTGAAGGAAGAATACCTTAAACCTGGAGAGTTGAGACCCGTGTAATGGGTACCATGCAATATGACATCAAAGGGTCTTCATTTGCTCACCGAACCTCTCCAATCCTATCACTGCTGCGTTTATGCCCCTGTACACACGCTTGATTCTCTTTCGGAGACATAGCAATCCATAGGTTTTAAGATACTTACTAGTCAGGTACATTCTTAGGCGTTTAATATGGGGTGTTGAGTCCATTTCATTGAGCAAGGAGTAGCTCTTGTCTATTCCATATTTGGCTTAAGGAACTTTATCTGTGCTCATTTCAATCTCTGGTTTTATGCAGCACCCCAACTCACCTTTCCCCTTAAGCAAGCATAAGTTGGTTTTCTAAATTTGAGACGCTGTTCTGTTTTGGAATTCAGTTCCTGTGTAGCCAAGTTTATATTCTGTGTATTAGAGATATCTTATGATGTTTCTTTTTCTGTGTGACTTATTTCAGTTAGAATCATCATACCTGAATCCACTCATTGTGCTGCTAAGGGCCTGATGACATAGATTTCATTGCTGAGTGATATTGCTTTGTAAGTAAATACCACAACTTCTTTATCCATTTTTCATTTTCTGCGATGTTGAACTTGTACTGTAAACGAGGTTCTTGTAAACAGAGGCGTCCCAAACTTTGGGGTGGCTGTGTCTTTTTGATTTTAATTTCCCTAAGCTATAGGACCATAAGTGGAAGTGCCCTAGGCTCTGTTGCTTTGTTTTTTAGATGTTTCAGGAAACACCATACACTTCTCCGGTGTGTCTGTTGGCAATTTACATCCCGCCCAGCAGCATAACAAGGCTCTCAGTTCTCCATGGCCTGTCCTGCCTTGCTGGATTTTACACTTTTTTCAGATGGCCCTTTTGACCGGGGGGAAGTGAGACTTCATTGTAGTGCAGATTTCCTTTGCAAGCTTGCTTGGTTGGCCAAAAAGGGCGTATGCGTTTTTCCCTGAATATATTCAGGAAAAAACGCATACGCCCTTTTTGGCCAAGTGCATCATTGTGGACGTTCTGCCTCTTTTCCTATGCTTTCAATGCAATTCCAGTCTACCTCCTGAAATCGGTTTCCTGCAATTCTGCCCCGCTTTCAAGTCCTCTTGGCAGCCTTACTTCAGTCTATTTTTGGACGATAGCTGTCATTTATAACTCTGCAGGTTTGTGAATTACAGTGCCCCTGAGCTCCTTTCTTCAACTCGCTTTCTTTTGAGCTGGCCGCAACACCGCAGGATGGCTTCAGGCCCTAATCTTGTTCCAGCACGGCACGCTGAGCCTTTGGTTAATTCCTCTTCCTGGTGGGAAATGAGAGTTAAATTTGCCCGTCCAGACACCTCCAGCTAGTCTCTCATTGGTTCTCGCTATTCCTGTTCATCTTCCGCAGAAATTGCAAACTGGGCTAAACAGGAGGTTAAAGGGACTGACTCTCCAAGTCGGGAGAGTGTTAGTAAAGCGTCTGGAATGTTGCACCCGAGTACCAGGGTACGAAAACTGAGACATATTTGAACACGTCTCCCGATCACATGGTTGATCATACTCTGGGTTCCACATGCATGTTTTAGCTGAAGGAAGAATACCTTAAACCTGGAGAGTTGAGACCCGTGTAATGGGTACCATGCAAATTGACTTCAAAGGGTCTTCATTTGCTCACCGAACCTCTCCAATCCTATCACTGCTGCGTTTATGCCCCTGCACACACGCTTGTTTCTCTTTTGGAGACATAGCAATCCATAGGTTTTAAGATACTTACTAGTCAGGTACATTCTTAGGCGTTTAATATGCAGTGTTGAGTCCATTTCGTTGAGCAAGGAGTAGCTCTTGTCTATTCCATATTTGGCTTAAGGAACTTTATCTGTGCTCATTTCAATCTCTGGTTTTATGCAGCACCCCAACTCACCTTTCCCCTTAAGCAAGCATAAGTTGGTTTTCTAAATTTGAGACCCTGTTCTGTTTTGGAATTCAGTTCCTGTGTAGCCAAGTTTACATTCCGTGTATTACTGATATCTTATGATGTTTCTTTTTCTGTGTGACTTATTTCAGTTAGAATCTTCATACCTGAATCCACTCATTGTGCTGCGAAGGGCCTGATGACATAGATTTCATTGCTGAGTGATATTGCTTTGTAAGTAAATACCAAAAGTTCTTTATCCATTTTTCACTTTCTGCGATGTTGAACTTGTACTGTAAACGAGGTTCTTGTAAACAGAGCCGTTCCAAACATTGGGGTGGGTGTGTCTTTTTGATTTTAATTTCCCTAAGCTATAGGACCATAAGTGGAAGTGCCCTAGGCTCTGTTGCTTTGTTTTTTAGATGTTTCAGGAAACACCATACACTTCTCCGGAGTGTCTGTTGGCAATTTACATCCCGCCCATCAGCATAACAAGGCTCCCAGTTCTCCATGGCCTGTCCTGCCTTGCTGGATTTTACACTTTTTTCAGATGGCCCTTTTGACCGGGGGGAAGTGAGACTTCATTGTAGTGCAGATTTCCTTTGCAAGCTTGCTTGGTTGGCCAAAAAGGGCGTATGCGTTTTTTCCTGAATATATTCAGGAAAAAACGCATACGCCCTTTTTGGCCAAGTGCATCATTGTGGACGTTCTGCCTCTTTTCCTATGCTTTCAATGCAATTCCAGTCTACCTCCTGAAATCGGTTTCCTGCAATTCTGCCCCGCTTTCAAGTCCTCTTGGCAGCCTTACTTCAGTATATTTTTGGACGATAGCTGTCATTTATAACTCTGCAGGTTTGTGAATTACAGTGCCCCTGAGCTCCTTTCTTCAACTCGCTTTCTTTTGAGCTGGCCGCAACACCGCAGGATGGCTTCAGGCTCTAATCTGGTTCCGGCACGGCACACTGAGCCTTTGGTTATTTCCTCTTCCTGGTGGGAGATGAGAGTTAAATTTGCCCGTCCAGACAACTCCAGCTAGTCTCTCATTGGTTCTCCCTATTCCTGTTCATCTTCCGCAGAAATTGCAAACTGGGCCAAACAGGAGGTTAAAGGCGCTGACTCTCCAAGTCGGGAGAGTGTTAGTAAAGAATCTGGAATGTTGCACCCGAGTACCAGGGGAGGAAAACTGAAACATATTTGAACACGTCTCCCGTTCACACGGTTGATCATACTCTGGGTTCCACATGCATGTTTTAGCTGAAGGAAGAATACCTTAAACCTGGAGAGTTGAGACCCGTGTAATGGGTACCATGCAAATTGACTTCAAAGGGTCTTCATTTGCTCACTGAACCTCTCCAATCCTATCACTGCTGCGTTTATGCCCCTGTACACACGCTTGATTCTCTTTCGGAGACATAGCAATCCATAGGTTTTAAGATACTTACTAGTCAGGTACATTCTTAGGCGTTTAATATGGGGTGTTGAGTCCATTTCGTTGAGCAAGGAGTAGCTCTTGTCTATTCCATATTTGACTTAAGGAACTTTATCTGTGCTCATTTCAATCTCTGGTTTTATGCAGCACCCCAACGCACCTTTCCCCTTAAGCAAGCATAAGTTGGTTTTCTAAATTTGAGACCCTGTTCTGTTCTGTAATTCAGTTCCTGTGTAGCCAAGTTTACATTCCGTGTATTACTGATACCTTATGATGTTTCATTTTCTGTGTGACTTATTTCAGTTAGAATCATCATACCTGAATCCACTCATTGTGCTGTTAAGGGCCTGATGACATAGATTTCATTGCTGAGTGATATTGCTTTGCAAGTAAATACCACAACTTCTTTATCCATTTTTCACTTTCTGCGATGTTGAACTTGTACTGTAAATGAGGTTCTTGTAAACAGAGGCGTCCCAAACTTTGGGGTGGCTGTGTCTTTTTGATTTTAATTTCCCTAAGCTATAGGACCATAAGTGGAAGTGCCCTAGGCTCTGTTGCTTTGTTTTTTAGATGTTTCAGGAAACACCATACACTTCTCCCGAGTGTCTGTTGGCAATTTACATCCCGCCCAGCAGCATAACAAGGCTCCCAGTTCTCCATGGCCTGTCCTGCCTTGCTGGATTTTACACTTTTTTCAGATGGCCCTTTTGACCGGGGGGAAGTGAGACTTCATTGTAGTGCAGATTTCCTTTGCAAGCTTGCTTGGTTGGCCAAAAAGGGCGTATGCGTTTTTTCCTGAATATATTCAGGAAAAAACGCATACGCCCTTTTTGGCCAAGTGCATCATTGTGGACGTTCTGCCTCTTTTCCTATGCTTTCAATGCAATTCCAGTCTACCTCCTGAAATTGGTTTCCTGCAATTCTGCCCCGCTTTCAAGTCCTCTTGGCAGCCTTACTTCAGTATATTTTTGGACGATAGCTGTCATTTATAACTCTGCAGGTTTGTGAATTACAGTGCCCCTGAGCTCCTTTCTTCAACTCGCTTTCTTTTGAGCTGGCCGCAACACCGCAGGATGGCTTCAGGCCCTAATCTTGTTCCAGCACGGCACGCTGAGCCTTTGGTTAATTCCTCTTCCTGGTGGGAAATGAGAGTTAAATTTGCCCGTCCAGACACCTCCAGCTAGTCTCTCATTGGTTCTCGCTACTCCTGTTCATCTTCCGCAGAAATTGCAAACTGGGCTAAACAGGAGGTTAAAGGGACTGACTCTCCAAGTCGGGAGAGTGTTAGTAAAGCGTCTGGAATGTTGTACCCGAGTACCAGGGTACGAAAACTGAGACATATTTGAACACGTCTCCCCATCACATGGTTGATCATACTCTGGGTTCCACATGCATGTTTTAGCTGAAGGAAGAATACCTTAAACCTGGGTAGTTGAAACCCGTGGAATGGGTACCATGCAATATGACATCAAAGGGTCTTCATTTGCTCACCGAACCTCTCCAATCCTATCACTGGTGCGTTTATGCCCCTGTACACATGCTTGATTCTCTTTCGGAGACATAGCAATCCATAGGTTTTAAGATACTTACTAGTCAGGTACATTCTTAGACGTTTAATATGCGGTGTTGAGTCCATTTCGTTGAGCAAGGAGTAGCTCTTGTCTATTCCATATTTGGCTTAAGGAACTTTATCTGTGCTCATTTCAATCTCTGGTTTTATGCAGCACCCCAACTCACCTTTCCCCTTAAGCAAGCATAAGTTGGTTTTCTAAATTTGAGACCCTGTTCTGTTTTGGAATTCAGTTCCTGTGTAGCCAAGTTTACATTCCGTGTATTACTGATATCTTATGATGTTTCTTTTTCTGTGTGACTTATTTCAGTTAGAATCATCATACCTGAATCCACTCATTGTGCTGCTAAGGGCCTGATGACATAGATTTCATTGCTGAGTGATATTGCTTTGTAAGTAAATACCAAAAGTTCTTTATCCATTTTTCACTTTCTGCGATGTTGAACTTGTACTGTAAACGAGGTTCTTGTAAACAGAGCCGTTCCAAACTTTGGGGTGGGTGTGTCTTTTTGATTTTAATTTCCCTAAGCTATAGGGCCATAAGTGGAAGTGCCCTAGGCTCTGTTGCTTTGTTTTTTAGATGTTTCAGGAAACACCATACACTTCTCCGGAGTGTCTGTTGGCAATTTACATCCGGCCCAGCAGCATAACAAGGCTCCCAGTTCTCCATGGCCTGTCCTGCCTTGCTGGATTTTACACTTTTTTCAGATGGCCCTTTTGACCGGGGGGAAGTGAGACTTCATTGTAGTGCAGATTTCCTTTGCAAGCTTGCTTGGTTGGCCAAAAAGGGCGTATGCGTTTTTTCCTGAATATATTCAGGAAAAAACGCATACGCCCTTTTTGGCCAAGTGCATCATTGTGGACGTTCTGCCTCTTTTCCTATGCTTTCAATGCAATTCCAGTCTACCTCCTGAAATCGGTTTCCTGCAATTCTGCCCCGCTTTCAAGTCCTCTTGGCAGCCTTACTTCAGTATATTTTTGGACGATAGCTGTCATTTATAACTCTGCAGGTTTGTGAATTACAGTGCCCCTGAGCTCCTTTCTTCAACTCGCTTTCTTTTGAGCTGGCCGCAACACCGCAGGATGGCTTCAGGCTCTAATCTGGTTCCGGCACGGCACACTGAGCCTTTGGTTATTTCCTCTTCCTGGTGGGAAATGAGAGTTAAATTTGCCCGTCCAGACAACTCCAGCTAGTCTCTCATTGGTTCTCCCTATTCCTGTTCATCTTCCGCAGAAATTGCAAACTGGGCCAAACAGGAGGTTAAAGGCGCTGACTCTCCAAGTCGGGAGAGTGTTAGTAAAGAATCTGGAATGTTGCACCCGAGTACCAGGGGAGGAAAACTGAGACATATTTGAACACGTCTCCCGATCACACGGTTGATCATACTCTGGGTTCCACATGCATGTTTTAGCTGAAGGAAGAATACCTTAAACCTGGAGAGTTGAGACCCGTGTAATGGGTACCATGCAAATTGACTTCAAAGGGTCTTCATTTGCTCACCGAACCTCTCCAATCCTATCACTGCTGCGTTTATGCCCCTGTACACACGCTTGATTCTCTTTCAGAGACATAGCAATCCATAGGTTTTAAGATACTTACTAGTCAGGTACATTCTTAGGCGTTTAATATGGGGTGTTGAGTCCATTTCATTGAGCAAGGAGTAGCTCTTGTCTATTCCATATTTGGCTTAAGGAACTTTATCTGTGCTCATTTCAATCTCTGGTTTTATGCAGCACCCCAACTCACCTTTCCCCTTAAGCAAGCATAAGTTGGTTTTCTAAATTTGAGACGCTGTTCTGTTTTGGAATTCAGTTCCTGTGTAGCCAAGTTTATATTCCGTGTATTAGTGATATCTTATGATGTTTATTTTTCTGTGTGACTTATTTCAGTTAGAATCATCATACCTGAATCCACTCATTGTGCTGCTAAGGGCCTGATGACATAGATTTCATTGCTGAGTGATATTGCTTTGTAAGTAAATACCACAACTTCTTTATCCATTTTTCATTTTCTGCGATGTTGAACTTGTACTGTAAACGAGGTTCTTGTAAACAGAGGCGTCCCAAACTTTGGGGTGGCTGTTTCTTTTGGATTTTAATTTCCCTAAGCTATAGGACCATAAGTGGAAGTGCCCTAGGCTCTGTTGCTTTGTTTTTTAGATGTTTCAGGAAACACCATACACTTCTCCCGAGTGTCTGTTGGCAATTTACATCCCGCCCAGCAGCATAACAAGGCTCTCAGTTCTCCATGGCCTATCCTGCCTTGCTGGATTTTACACTTTTTTCAGATGGCCCTTTTGACCGGGGGGAAGTGAGACTTCATTGTAGTGCAGATTTCCTTTGCAAGCTTGCTTGGTTGGCCAAAAAGGGCGTATGCGTTTTTTCCTGAATATATTCAGGAAAAAACGCATACGCCCTTTTTGGCCTAGTGCATCATTGTGGACGTTCTGCCTCTTTTCCTATGCTTTCAATGCAATTCCAGTCTACCTCCTGAAATCGGTTTCCTGCAATTCAGCCCCGCTTTCAAGTCCTCTTGGCAGCCTTACTTCAGTATATTTTTGGACGATAGCTGTCATTTATAACTCTGCAGGTTTGTGAATTACAGTGCCCCTGAGCTCCTTTCTTCAACTCGCTTTCTTTTGAGCTGGCCGCAACACCGCAGGATGGCTTCAGGCCCTAATCTTGTTCCAGCACGGCACGCTGAGCCTTTGGTTAATTCCTCTTCCTGGTGGGAAATGAGAGTTAAATTTGCCCGTCCAGACACCTCCAGCTAGTCTCTCATTGGTTCTCGCTATTCCTGTTCATCTTCCGCAGAAATTGCAAACTGGTCCAAACAGGAGGTTAAAGGGACTGACTCTCCAAGTCGGGAGAGTGTTAGTAAAGCGTCTGGAATGTTGCACCCGAGTACCAGGGTACGAAAACTGAGACATATTTGAACACGTCTCCCGATCACATGGTTGATCATACTCTGGGTTCCACATGCATGTTTTAGCTGAAGGAAGAATACCTTAAACCTGGGTAGTTGAAACCCGTGGAATGGGTACCATGCAATATGACATCAAAGGGTCTTCATTTGCTCACCGAACCTCTCCAATCCTATCACTGGTGCGTTTATGCCCCTGTACACATGCTTGATTCTCTTTCGGAGACATAGCAATCCATAGGTTTTAAGATACTTACTAGTCAGGTACATTCTTAGACGTTTAATATGCGGTGTTGAGTCCATTTCGTTGAGCAAGGAGTAGCTCTTGTCTATTCCATATTTGGCTTAAGGAACTTTATCTGTGCTCATTTCAATCTCTGGTTTTATGCAGCACCCCAACTCACCTTTCCCCTTAAGCAAGCATAAGTTGGTTTTCTAAATTTGAGACCCTGTTCTGTTTTGGAATTCAGTTCCTGTGTAGCCAAGTTTATATTCCGTGTATTACTGATATCTTATGATGTTTCTTTTTCTGTGTGACTTATTTCAGTTAGAATCATCATACCTGAATCCACTCATTGTGCTGCTAAGGGCCTGATGACATAGATTTCATTGCTGAGTGATATTGCTTTGTAAGTAAATACCAAAAGTTCTTTATCCATTTTTCACTTTCTGCGATGTTGAACTTGTACTGTAAACGAGGTTCTTGTAAACAGAGCCGTTCCAAACTTTGGGGTGGGTGTGTCTTTTTGATTTTAATTTCCCTAAGCTATAGGACCATAAGTGGAAGTGCCCTAGGCTCTGTTGCTTTCTTTTTTAGATGTTTCAGGAAACACCATACACTTCTCCCGAGTGTCTGTTGGCAATTTACATCCCGCCCATCAGCATAACAAGGCTCCCAGTTCTCCATGGCCTGTCCTGCCTTGCTGGATTTTACACTTTTTTCAGATGGCCCTTTTGACCGGGGGGAAGTGAGACTTCATTGTAGTGCAGATTTCCTTTGCAAGCTTGCTTGGTTGGCCAAAAAGGGCGTATGCGTTTTTTCCTGAATATATTCAGGAAAAAACGCATACGCCCTTTTTGGCCAAGTGCATCATTGTGGACGTTCTGCCTCTTTTCCTATGCTTTCAATGCAATTCCAGTCTACCTCCTGAAATCGGTTTCCTGCAATTCTGCCCCGCTTTCAAGTCCTCTTGGCAGCCTTACTTCAGTATATTTTTGGACGATAGCTGTCATTTATAACTCTGCAGGTTTGTGAATTACAGTGCCCCTGAGCTCCTTTCTTCAACTCGCTTTCTTTTGAGCTGGCCGCAACACCGCAGGATGGCTTCAGGCTCTAATCTGGTTCCGGCACGGCACACTGAGCCTTTGGTTATTTCCTCTTCCTGGTGGGAAATGAGAGTTAAATTTGCCCGTCCAGACAACTCCAGCTAGTCTCTCATTGGTTCTCCCTATTCCTGTTCATCTTCCGCAGAAATTGCAAACTGGGCCAAACAGGAGGTTAAAGGCGCTGACTCTCCAAGTCGGGAGAGTGTTAGTAAAGAATCTGGAATGTTGCACCCGAGTACCAGGGGAGGAAAACTGAGACATATTTGAACACATCTCCCGTTCACACGGTTGATCATACTCTGGGTTCCACATGCATGTTTTAGCTGAAGGAAGAATACCTTAAACCTGGAGAGTTGAGACCCGTGTAATGGGTACCATGCAAATTGACTTCAAAGGGTCTTCATTTGCTCACCGAACCTCTCCAATCCTATCACTGCTGCGTTTATACCCCTGTACACACGCTTGATTCTCTTTCGGAGACATAGCAATCCATAGGTTTTAAGATACTTACTAGACAGGTACATTCTTAGGCGTTTAATATGGGGTGTTGAGTCCATTTCGTTGAGCAAGGAGTAGCTCTTGTCTATTCCATATTTGGCTTAAAGAACTTTATCTGTGCTCATTTCAATCTCTGGTTTTATGCAGCACCCCAACTCACCTTTCCCCTTAAGCAAGCATAAGTTGGTTTTCTAAATTTGAGACGCTGTTCTGTTTTGGAATTCAGTTCCTGTGTAGCCAAGTTTATATTCTGTGTATTAGTGATATCTTATTGTGTTTCTTTTTCTGTGTGACTTATTTCAGTTAGAATCATCATACCTGAATCCACTCATTGTGCTGCTAAGGGCCTGATGACATAGATTTCATTGCTGAGTGATACTGCATTGTACGTAAGTACCACAAGTTCTTTATCCATTTTTCACTTTCTGTGATATTGAACTTGTACGGTAAACGAGGTTCTTGTAAACAGAGCCGTTCCAAACTTTGGGGTGGGTGTGTCTTTTTTATTTTAATTTCCCTAAGCTATAGGACCATAAGTGGAAGTGCACTAGGCTCTGTTGCTTTGTTTTTTAGATGTTTCAGGAAACACCATACACTTCTCCCGAGTGTCTGTTGGCAATTTACATCCCGCCCAGCAGCATAACAAGGCTCCCAGTTCTCCATGGCCTGTCCTGCCTTGCTGGATTTTACACTTTTTTCAGATGGCCCTTTTGACCGGGGGGAAGTGAGACTTCATTGTAGTGCAGATTTCCTTTGCAAGCTTGCTTGGTTGGCCAAAAAGGGCGTATGCGTTTTTTCCTGAATATATTCAGGAAAAAACGCATACGCCCTTTTTGGCCAAGTGCATCATTGTGGACGTTCTGCCTCTTTTCCTATGCTTTCAATGCAATTCCAGTCTACCTCCTGAAATCGGTTTCCTGCAATTCTGCCCCGCTTTCAAGTCCTCTTGGCAGCCTTACTTCAGTATATTTTTGGACGATAGCTGTCATTTATAACTCTGCAGGTTTGTGAATTACAGTGCCCCTGAGCTCCTTTCTTCAACTCGCTTTCTTTTGAGCTGGCCGCAACACCGCAGGATGGCTTCAGGCCCTAATCTGGTTCCGGCACGGCACACTGAGCCTTTGGTTATTTCCTCTTCCTGGTGGGAAATGAGAGTTAAATTTGCCCGTCCAGACACCTCCAGCTAGTCTCTCATTGGTTCTCCCTATTCCTGTTCATCTTCCGCAGAAATTGCAAACTGGGCCAAACAGGAGGTTAAAGGCGCTGACTCTCCAAGTCGGGAGAGTGTTAGTAAAGAATCTGGAATGTTGCACCCGAGTACCAGGGGAGGAAAACTGAGACATATTTGAACACGTCTCCCATTCACACGGTTGATCATACTCTGGGTTCCACATGCATGTTTTAGCTGAAGGAAGAATACCTTAAACCTGGAGAGTTGAGACCCGTGTAATGGGTACCATGCAAATTGACTTCAAAGGGTCTTCATTTGCTCACCGAACCTCTCCAATCCTATCACTGCTGCGTTTATGCCCCTGTACACATGCTTGATTCTCTTTCGGAGACATAGCAATCCATAGGTTTTAAGATACTTACTAGTCAGGTACATTCTTAGCCATTTAATATGGGGTGTTGAGTCCATTTCGTTGAGCAAGGAGTAGCTCTTGTCTATTCCATATTTGGCTTAAGGAACTTTATCTGTGCTCATTTCAATCTCTGGTTTTATGCAGCACCCCAACTCACCTTTCCCCTTAAGCAAGCATAAGTTGGTTTTCTAAATTTGAGACGCTGTTCTGTTTTGGAATTCAGTTCCTGTGTAGCCAAGTTTATATTCCGTGTATTAGTGATATCTTATGATGTTTCTTTTTCTGTGTGACTTATTTCAGTTAGAATCATCATACCTGAATCCACTCATTGTGCTGCTAAGGGCCTGATGACATAGATTTCATTGCTGAGTGATATTGCTTTGTAAGTAAATACCACAACTTCTTTATCCATTTTTCATTTTCTGCAAAGTTGAACTTGTACTGTAAACGAGGTTCTTGTAAACAGAGGCGTCCCAAACTTTGGGGTGGCTGTGTCTTTTTGATTTTAATTTCCCTAAGCTATAGGACCATAAGTGGAAGTGCCCTAGGCTCTGTTGCTTTGTTTTTTAGATGTTTCAGGAAACACCATACACTTCTCCCGAGTGTCTGTTGGCAATTTACATCCCGCCCAGCAGCATAACAAGGCTCTCAGTTCTCCATGGCCTGTCCTGCCTTGCAGGATTTTACACTTTTTTCAGATGGCCCTTTTGACCGGGGGGAAGTGAGACTTCATTGTAGTGCAGATTTCCTTTGCAAGCTTGCTTGGTTGGCCAAAAAGGGCGTATGCGTTTTTCCCTGAATATATTCAGGAAAAAACGCATACGCCCTTTTTGGCCAAGTGCATCATTGTGGACGTTCTGCCTCTTTTCCTATGCTTTCAATGCAATTCCAGTCTACCTCCTGAAATCGGTTTCCTGCAATTCTGCCCCGCTTTCAAGTCCTCTTGGCAGCCTTACTTCAGTATATTTTTGGACGATAGCTGTCATTTATAACTCTGCAGGTTTGTGAATTACAGTGCCCCTGAGCTCCTTTCTTCAACTCGCTTTCTTTTGAGCTGGCCGCAACACCGCAGGATGGCTTCAGGCCCTAATCTTGTTCCAGCACGGCACGCTGAGCCTTTGGTTATTTCCTCTTCCTGGTGGGAAATGAGAGTTAAATTTGCCCGTCCAGACACCTCCAGCTAGTCTCTCATTGGTTCTCGCTACTCCTGTTCATCTTCCGCAGAAATTGCAAACTGGGCTAAACAGGAGGTTAAAGGGACTGACTCTCCAAGTCGGGAGAGTGTTAGTAAAGCGTCTGGAATGTTGTACCCGAGTACCAGGGTACGAAAACTGAGACATATTTGAACACGTCTCCCCATCACATGGTTGATCATACTCTGGGTTCCACATGCATGTTTTAGCTGAAGGAAGAATACCTTAAACCTGGGTAGTTGAAACCCGTGGAATGGGTACCATGCAATATGACATCAAAGGGTCTTCATTTGCTCACCGAACCTCTCCAATCCTATCACTGCTGCGTTTATGCCCCTGTACACATGCTTGATTCTCTTTCGGAGACATAGCAATCCATAGGTTTTAAGATACTTACTAGTCAGGTACATTCTTAGGCGTTTAATATGCGGTGTTGAGTCCATTTCTTTGAGCAAGGAGTAGCTCTTGTCTATTCCATATTTGGCTTAAGGAACTTTATCTGTGCTCATTTCAATCTCTGGTTTTATGCAGCACCCCAACTCACCTTTCCCCTTAAGCAAGCATAAGTTGGTTTTCTAAATTTGAGACCCTGTTCTGTTTTGGAATTCAGTTCCTGTGTAGCCAAGTTTACATTCCGTGTATTACTGATATGTTATGATGTTTCTTTTTCTGTGTGACTTATTTCAGTTAGAATCATCATACCTGAATCCACTCATTGTGCTGCTAAGGGCCTGATGACATAGATTTCATTGCTGAGTGATATTGCTTTGTAAGTAAATACCACAAGTTCTTTATCCATTTTTCACTTTCTGCGATGTTGAACTTGTACTGTAAACGAGCTTCTTGTAAACAGAGCCGTTCCAAACTTTGGGGTGGGTGTGTCTTTTTGATTTTAATTTCCCTAAGCTATAGGACCATAAGTGGAAGTGCCCTAGGCTCTGTTGCTTTGTTTTTTAGATGTTTCAGGAAACACCATACACTTCTCCCGAGTGTCTGTTGGCAATTTACATCCCGCCCAGCAGCATAACAAGGCTCCCAGTTCTCCATGGCCTGTCCTGCCTTGCTGGATTTTACACTTTTTTCAGATGGCCCTTTTGACCGGGGGGAAGTGAGACTTCATTGTAGTGCAGATTTCCTTTGCAAGCTTGCTTGGTTGGCCAAAAAGGGCGTATGCGTTTTTCCCTGAATATATTCAGGAAAAAACGCATACGCCCTTTTTGGCCAAGTGCATCATTGTGGACGTTCTGCCTCTTTTCCTATGCTTTCAATGCAATTCCAGTCTACCTCCTGAAATCGGTTTCCTGCAATTCTGCCCCGCTTTCAAGTCCTCTTGGCAGCCTTACTTCAGTATATTTTTGGACGATAGCTGTCATTTATAACTCTGCAGGTTTGTGAATTACAGTGCCCCTGAGCTCCTTTCTTCAACTCGCTTTCTTTTGAGCTGGCCGCAACACCGCAGGATGGCTTCAGGCCCTAATCTTGTTCCAGCATGGCACGCTGAGCCTTTGGTTAATTCCTCTTCCTGGTGGGAAATGAGAGTTAAATTTGCCCGTCCAGACACCTCCAGCTAGTCTCTCATTGGTTCTCGCTATTCCTGTTCATCTTCCGCAGAAATTGCAAACTGGGCTAAACAGGAGGTTAAACGGACTGACTCTCCAAGTCGGGAGAGTGTTAGTAAAGCGTCTGGAATGTTGCACCCGAGTACCAGGGTACGAAAACTGAGACATATTTGAACACGTCTCCCCATCACATGGTTGATCATATTCTGGGTTCCACATGCATGTTTTAGCTGAAGGAAGAATACCTTAAACCTGGGTAGTTGAAACCCGTGGAATGGGTACCATGCAATATGACATCAAAGGGTCTTCATTTGCTCACCGAACCTCTCCAATCCTATCACTGCTGCGTTTATGCCCCTGTACACATGCTTGATTCTCTTTCGGAGACATAGCAATCCATAGGTTTTAAGATACTTACTAGTCAGGTACATTCTTAGGCGTTTAATATGCGGTGTTGAGTCCATTTCATTGAGCAAGGAGTAGCTCTTGTCTATTCCATATTTGGCTTAAGGAACTTTATCTGTGCTCATTTCAATCTCTGGTTTTATGCAGCACCCCAACTCACCTTTCCCCTTAAGCAAGCATAAGTTGGTTTTCTAAATTTGAGACCCTGTTCTGTTTTGGAATTCAGTTCCTGTGTAGCCAAGTTTACATTCCGTGTATTACTGATATCTTATGATGTTTCTTTTTCTGTGTGACTTATTTCAGTTAGAATCATCATACCTGAATCCACTCATTGTGCTGCTAAGGGCCTGATGACATAGATTACATTGCTGAGTGATATTGCTTTGTAAGTAAATACCAAAAGTTCTTTATCCATTTTTCACTTTCTGCGATGTTGAACTTGTACTGTAAACGAGGTTCTTGTAAACAGAGCCGTTCCAAACATTGGGGTGTGTGTGTCTTTTTTATTTTAATTTCCCTAAGCTATAGGACCATAAGTGGAAGTGCCCTAGGCTCTGTTGCTTTGTTTTTTAGATGTTTCAGGAAACACCATACACTTCTCCCGAGTGTCTGTTGGCAATTTACATCCCGCCCAGCAGCATAACAAGGCTCCCAGTTCTCCATGGCCTGTCCTGCCTTGCTGGATTTTACACTTTTTTCAGATGGCCCTTTTGACCGGGGGGAAGTGAGACTTCATTGTAGTGCAGATTTCCTTTGCAAGCTTGCTTGGTTGGCCAAAAAGGGCGTATGCGTTTTTTCCTGAATATATTCAGGAAAAAACGCATACGCCCTTTTTGGCCAAGTGCATCATTGTGGACGTTCTGCCTCTTTTCCTATGCTTTCAATGCAATTCCAGTCTACCTCCTGAAATCGGTTTCCTGCAATTCTGCCCCGCTTTCAAGTCCTCTTGGCAGCCTTACTTCAGTATATTTTTGGACGATAGCTGTCATTTATAACTCTGCAGGTTTGTGAATTACAGTGCCCCTGAGCTCCTTTCTTCAACTCGCTTTCTTTTGAGCTGGCCGCAACACCGCAGGATGGCTTCAGGCTCTAATCTGGTTCCGGCACGGCACACTGAGCCTTTGGTTATTTCCTCTTCCTGGTGGGAAATGAGAGTTAAATTTGCCCGTCCAGACAACTCCAGCTAGTCTCTCATTGGTTCTCCCTATTCCTGTTCATCTTCCGCAGAAATTGCAAACTGGGCCAAACAGGAGGTTAAAGGCGCTGACTCTCCAAGTCGGGAGAGTGTTAGTAAAGAATCTGGAATGTTGCACCCGAGTACCAGGGGAGGAAAACTGAGACATATTTGAACACGTCTCCCGTTCACACGGTTGATCATACTCTGGGTTCCACATGCATGTTTTAGCTGAAGGAAGAATACCTTAAACCTGGAGAGTTGAGACCCGTGTAATGGGTACCATGCAAATTGACTTCAAAGGGTCTTCATTTGCTCACCGAACCTCTCCAATCCTATCACTGCTGCGTTTATGCCCCTGTACACACGCTTGATTCTCTTTCGGAGACATAGCAATCCATAGGTTTTAAGATACTTACTAGTCAGGTACATTCTTAGGCGTTTAATATGGGGTGTTGAGTCCATTTCGTTGAGCAAGGAGTAGCTCTTGTCTATTCCATATTTGGCTTAAAGAACTTTATCTGTGCTCATTTCAATCTCTGGTTTTATGCAGCACCCCAACTCACCTTTCCCCTTAAGCAAGCATAAGTTGGTTTTCTAAATTTGAGACGCTGTTCTGTTTTGGAATTCAGTTCCTGTGTAGCCAAGTTTATATTCTGTGTATTAGTGATATCTTATGGTGTTTCTTTTTCTGTGTGACTTATTTCAGTTAGAATCATCATACCTGAATCCACTCATTGTGCTGCTAAGGGCCTGATGACATAGATTACATTGCTGAGTGATATTGCTTTGTAAGTAAATACCAAAAGTTCTTTATCCATTTTTCACTTTCTGCGATGTTGAACTTGTACTGTAAACGAGGTTCTTGTAACCAGAGGCGTCCCAAACTTTGGGGTGGCTGTGTCTTTTTGATTTTAATTTCCCTAAGCTATAGGACCATAAGTGGAAGTGCCCTAGGCTCTGTTGCTTTGTTTTTTAGATGTTTCAGGAAACACCATACACTTCTCCCGAGTGTCTGTTGGCAATTTACATCCCGCCCAGCAGCATAACAAGGCTCTCAGTTCTCCATGGCCTGTCCTGCCTTGCAGGATTTTACACTTTTTTCAGATGGCCCTTTTGACCGGGGGGAAGTGAGACTTCATTGTAGTGCAGATTTCCTTTGCAAGCTTGCTTGGTTGGCCAAAAAGGGCGTATGCGTTTTTCCCTGAATATATTCAGGAAAAAACGCATACGCCCTTTTTGGCCAAGTGCATCATTGTGGACGTTCTGCCTCTTTTCCTATGCTTTCAATGCAATTCCAGTCTACCTCCTGAAATCGGTTTCCTGCAATTCTGCCCCGCTTTCAAGTCCTCTTGGCAGCCTTACTTCAGTATATTTTTGGACGATAGCTGTCATTTATAACTCTGCAGGTTTGTGACTTACAGTGCCCCTGAGCTCCTTTCTTCAACTCGCTTTCTTTTGAGCTGGCCGCAACACCGCAGGATGGCTTCAGGCCCTAATCTTGTTCCAGCATGGCACGCTGAGCCTTTGGTTAATTCCTCTTCCTGGTGGGAAATGAGAGTTAAATTTGCCCGTCCAGACACCTCCAGCTAGTCTCTCATTGGTTCTCGCTATTCCTGTTCATCTTCCGCAGAAATTGCAAACTGGGCTAAACAGGAAGTTAAACGGACTGACTCTCCAAGTCGGGAGAGTGTTAGTAAAGCGTCTGGAATGTTGCACCCGAGTACCAGGGTACGAAAACTGAGACATATTTGAACACGTCTCCCCATCACATGGTTGATCATATTCTGGGTTCCACATGCATGTTTTAGCTGAAGGAAGAATACCTTAAACCTGGGTAGTTGAAACCCGTGGAATGGGTACCATGCAATATGACATCAAAGGGTCTTCATTTGCTCACCGAACCTCTCCAATCCTATCACTGCTGCGTTTATGCCCCTGTACACATGCTTGATTCTCTTTCGGAGACATAGCAATCCATAGGTTTTAAGATACTTACTAGTCAGGTACATTCTTAGGCGTTTAATATGCGGTGTTGAGTCCATTTCATTGAGCAAGTAGTAGCTCTTGTCTATTCCATATTTGGCTTAAGGAACTTTATCTGTTCTCATTTCAATCTCTGGTTTTATGCAGCACCCCAACTCACCTTTCCCCTTAAGCAAGCATAAGTTGGTTTTCTAAATTTGAGACCCTGTTCTGTTTTGGAATTCAGTTCCTGTGTAGCCAAGTTTACATTCCGTGTATTACTGATATCTTATGATGTTTCTTTTTCTGTGTGACTTATTTCAGTTAGAATCATCATACCTGAATCCACTCATTGTGCTGCTAAGGGCCTGATGACATAGATTTCATTGCTGAGTGATATTGCTTTGTAAGTAAATACCAAAAGTTCTTTATCCATTTTTCACTTTCTGCGATGTTGAACTTGTACTGTAAACGAGGTTCTTGTAAACAGAGCCGTTCCAAACTTTGGGGTGGGTGTGTCTTTTTGATTTTAATTTCCCTAAGCTATAGGACCATAAGTGGAAGTGCCCTAGGCTCTGTTGCTTTGTTTTTTAGATGTTTCAGGAAACACCATACACTTCTCCGGAGTGTCTGTTGGCAATTTACATCCCGCCCAGCAGCATAACAAGGCTCCCAGTTCTCCATGGCCTGTCCTGCCTTGCTGGATTTTACACTTTTTTCAGATGGCCCTTTTGACCGGGGGGAAGTGAGACTTCATTGTAGTGCAGATTTCCTTTGCAAGCTTGCTTGGTTGGCCAAAAAGGGCGTATGCGTTTTTTCCTGAATATATTCAGGAAAAAACGCATACGCCCTTTTTGGCCAAGTGCATCATTGTGGACGTTCTGCCTCTTTTCCTATGCTTTCAATGCAATTCCAGTCTACCTCCTGAAATCGGTTTCCTGCAATTCTGCCCCGCTTTCAAGTCCTCTTGGCAGCCTTACTTCAGTATATTTTTGGACGATAGCTGTCATTTATAACTCTGCAGGTTTGTGAATTACAGTGCCCCTGAGCTCCTTTCTTCAACTCGCTTTCTTTTGAGCTGGCCGCAACACCGCAGGATGGCTTCAGGCTCTAATCTGGTTCCGGCACGGCACACTGAGCCTTTGGTTATTTCCTCTTCCTGGTGGGAAATGAGAGTTAAATTTGCCCGTCCAGACAACTCCAGCTAGTCTCTCATTGGTTCTCCCTATTCCTGTTCATCTTCCGCAGAAATTGCAAACTGGGCCAAACAGGAGGTTAAAGGCGCTGACTCTCCAAGTCGGGAGAGTGTTAGTAAAGAATCTGGAATGTTGCACCCGAGTACCAGGGGAGGAAAACTGAGACATATTTGAACACGTCTCCCGTTCACACGGTTGATCATACTCTGGGTTCCACATGCATGTTTTAGCTGAAGGAAGAATACCTTAAACCTGGAGAGTTGAGACCCATGTAATGGGTACCATGCAAATTGACTTCAAAGGGTCTTCATTTGCTCACCGAACCTCTCCAATCCTATCACTGCTGCGTTTATGCCCCTGTACACACGCTTGATTCTCTTTCGGAGACATAGCAATCCATAGGTTTTAAGATACTTACTAGTCAGGTACATTCTTAGGCGTTTAATATGGGGTGTTGAGTCCATTTCGTTGAGCAAGGAGTAGCTCTTGTCTATTCCATATTTGGCTTAAAGAACTTTATCTGTGCTCATTTCAATCTCTGGTTTTATGCAGCACCCCAACTCACCTTTCCCCTTAAGCAAGCATAAGTTGGTTTTCTAAATTTGAGACGCTGTTCTGTTTTGGAATTCAGTTCCTGTGTAGCCAAGTTTATATTCTGTGTATTAGTGATATCTTATGGTGTTTCTTTTTCTGTGTGACTTATTTCAGTTAGAATCATCATACCTGAATCCACTCATTGTGCTGCTAAGGGCCTGATGACATAGATTTCATTGCTGAGTGATATTGCTTTGTAAGTAAATACCACAACTTCTTTATCCATTTTTCATTTTCTGTAAAGTTGAACTTGTACTGTAAACGAGGTTATTGTAAACAGAGGCGTCCCAAACTTTGGGGTGGCTGTGTCTTTTTGATTTTAATTTCCCTAAGCTATAGGACCATAAGTGGAAGTGCCCTAGGCTCTGTTGCTTTGTTTTTTAGATGTTTCAGGAAACACCATACACTTCTCCCGAGTGTCTGTTGGCAATTTACATCCCGCCCAGCAGCATAACAAGGCTCTCAGTTCTCCATGGCCTGTCCTGCCTTGCAGGATTTTACACTTTTTTCAGATGGCCCTTTTGACCGGGGGGAAGTGAGACTTCATTGTAGTGCAGATTTCCTTTGCAAGCTTGCTTGGTTGGCCAAAAAGGGCGTATGCGTTTTTCCCTGAATATATTCAGGAAAAAACGCATACGCCCTTTTTGGCCAAGTGCATCATTGTGGACGTTCTGCCTCTTTTCCTATGCTTTCAATGCAATTCCAGTCTACCTCCTGAAATCGGTTTCCTGCAATTCTGCCCCGCTTTCAAGTCCTCTTGGCAGCCTTACTTCAGTATATTTTTGGACGATAGCTGTCATTTATAACTCTGCAGGTTTGTGAATTACAGTGCCCCTGAGCTCCTTTCTTCAACTCGCTTTCTTTTGAGCTGGCCGCAACACCGCAGGATGGCTTCAGGCCCTAATCTTGTTCCAGCATGGCACGCTGAGCCTTTGGTTAATTCCTCTTCCTGGTGGGAAATGAGAGTTAAATTTGCCCGTCCAGACACCTCCAGCTAGTCTCTCATTGGTTCTCGCTATTCCTGTTCATCTTCCGCAGAAATTGCAAACTGGGCTAAACAGGAAGTTAAACGGACTGACTCTCCAAGTCGGGAGAGTGTTAGTAAAGCGTCTGGAATGTTGCACCCGAGTACCAGGGTACGAAAACTGAGACATATTTGAACACGTCTCCCCATCACATGGTTGATCATATTCTGGGTTCCACATGCATGTTTTAGCTGAAGGAAGAATACCTTAAACCTGGGTAGTTGAAACCCGTGGAATGGGTACCATGCAATATGACATCAAAGGGTCTTCATTTGCTCACCGAACCTCTCCAATCCTATCACTGCTGCGTTTATGCCCCTGTACACATGCTTGATTCTCTTTCGGAGACATAGCAATCCATAGGTTTTAAGATACTTACTAGTCAGGTACATTCTTAGGCGTTTAATATGCGGTGTTGAGTCCATTTCATTGAGCAAGTAGTAGCTCTTGTCTATTCCATATTTGGCTTAAGGAACTTTATCTGTGCTCATTTCAATCTCTGGTTTTATGCAGCACCCCAACTCACCTTTCCCCTTAAGCAAGCATAAGTTGGTTTTCTAAATTTGAGACCCTGTTCTGTTTTGGAATTCAGTTCCTGTGTAGCCAAGTTTACATTCCGTGTATTACTGATATCTTATGATGTTTCTTTTTCTGTGTGACTTATTTCAGTTAGAATCATCATACCTGAATCCACTCATTGTGCTGCTAAGGGCCTGATGACATAGATTACATTGCTGAGTGATATTGCTTTGTAAGTAAATACCAAAAGTTCTTTATCCATTTTTCACTTTCTGCAATGTTGAACTTGTACTGTAAACGAGGTTCTTGTAAACAGAGCCGTTCCAAACATTGGGGTGTGTGTGTCTTTTTTATTTTAATTTCCCTAAGCTATAGGACCATAAGTGGAAGTGCCCTAGGCTCTGTTGCTTTGTTTTTTAGATGTTTCAGGAAACACCATACACTTCTCCCGAGTGTCTGTTGGCAATTTACATCCCGCCCAGCAGCATAACAAGGCTCCCAGTTCTCCATGGCCTGTCCTGCCTTGCTGGATTTTACACTTTTTTCAGATGGCCCTTTTGACCGGGGGGAAGTGAGACTTCATTGTAGTGCAGATTTCCTTTGCAAGCTTGCTTGGTTGGCCAAAAAGGGCGTATGCGTTTTTTCCTGAATATATTCAGGAAAAAACGCATACGCCCTTTTTGGCCAAGTGCATCATTGTGGACGTTCTGCCTCTTTTCCTATGCTTTCAATGCAATTCCAGTCTACCTCCTGAAATCGGTTTCCTGCAATTCTGCCCCGCTTTCAAGTCCTCTTGGCAGCCTTACTTCAGTATATTTTTGGACGATAGCTGTCATTTATAACTCTGCAGGTTTGTGAATTACAGTGCCCCTGAGCTCCTTTCTTCAACTCGCTTTCTTTTGAGCTGGCCGCAACACCGCAGGATGGCTTCAGGCCCTAATCTGGTTCCGGCACGGCACACTGAGCCTTTGGTTATTTCCTCTTCCTGGTGGGAAATGAGAGTTAAATTTGCCCGTCCAGACACCTCCAGCTAGTCTCTCATTGGTTCTCCCTATTCCTGTTCATCTTCTGCAGAAATTGCAAACTGGGCCAAACAGGAGGTTAAAGGCGCTGACTCTCCAAGTCGGGAGAGTGTTAGTAAAGAATCTGGAATGTTGCACCCGAGTACCAGGGGAGGAAAACTGAGACATATTTGAACACGTCTCCCGTTCACACGGTTGATCATACTCTGGGTTCCACATGCATGTTTTAGCTGAAGGAAGAATACCTTAAACCTGGAGAGTTGAGACCCGTGTAATGGGTACCAGGCAAATTGACTTCAAAGGGTCTTCATTTGCTCACCGAACCTCTCCAATCCTATCACTGCTGCGTTTATGCCCCTGTACACACGCTTGATTCTCTTTTGGAGACATAGCAATCCATAGGTTTTAAGATACTTACTAGTCAGGTACATTCTTAGGCGTTTAATATGGGGTGTTGAGTCCATTTCGTTGAGCAAGGAGTAGCTCTTGTCTATTCCATATTTGGCTTAAGGAACTTTATCTGTGCTCATTTCAATCTCTGGTTTTATGCAGAACCCCAACTCACCTTTCCCCTTAAGCAAGCATAAGTTGGTTTTCTAAATTTGAGACCCTGTTCTGTTCTGTAATTCAGTTCCTGTGTAGCCAAGTTTACATTCCGTGTATTACTGATACCTTATGATGTTTCATTTTCTGTGTGACTTATTTCAGTTAGAATCATCATACCTGAATTCACTCATTGTGCTGCTAAGGGCCTGATGACATAGATTTCATTGCTGAGTGATATTGCTTTGCAAGTAAATACCACAACTTCTTTATCCATTTTTCACTTTCTGCGATGTTGAACTTGTACTGTAAACGAGGTTCTTGTAAACAGAGGCGTCCCAAACTTTGGGGTGGCTGTGTCTTTTTGATTTTAATTTCCCTAAGCTATAGGACCATAAGTGGAAGTGCCCTAGGCTCTGTTGCTTTGTTTTTTAGATGTTTCAGGAAACACCATACACTTCTCCCGAGTGTCTGTTGGCAATTTACATCCCGCCCAGCAGCATAACAAGGCTCCCAGTTCTCCATGGCCTGTCCTTCCTTGCTGGAGTTTACACTTTTTTCAGATGGCCCTTTTGACCGGGGGGAAGTGAGACTTCATTGTAGTGCAGATTTCCTTTGCATGCTTGCTTGGTTGGCCAAAAAGGGCGTATGCGTTTTTTCCTGAATATATTCAGGAAAAAACGCATACGCCCTTTTTGGCCAAGTGCATCATTGTGGACGTTCTGCCTCTTTTCCTATGCTTTCAATGCAATTCCAGTCTACCTCCTGAAATCGGTTTCCTGCAATTCTGCCCCGCTTTCAAGTCCTCTTGGCAGCCTTACTTCAGTATATTTTTGGACGATAGCTGTCATTTATAACTCTGCAGGTTTGTGAATTACAGTGCCCCTGAGCTCCTTTCTTCAACTCGCTTTCTTTTGAGCTGGCCGCAACACCGCAGGATGGCTTCAGGCCCTAATCTTGTTCCAGCACGGCACGCTGAGCCTTTGGTTAATTCCTCTTCCTGGTGGGAAATGAGAGTTAAATTTGCCCGTCCAGACACCTCCAGCTAGTCTCTCATTGGTTCTCGCTATTCCTGTTCATCTTCCGCAGAAATTGCAAACTGGGCTAAACAGGAGGTTAAACGGACTGACTCTCCAAGTCGGGAGAGTGTTAGTAAAGCGTCTGGAATGTTGCACCCGAGTACCAGGATACGAAAACTGAGACATATTTGAACACGTCTCCCGATCACATGGTTGATCATACTCTGGGTTCCACATGCATGTTTTAGCTGAAGGAAGAATACCTTAAACCTGGGTAGTTGAAACCCGTGGAATGGGTACCATGCAATATGACATCAAAGGGTCTTCATTTGCTCACCGAACCTCTCCAATCCTATCACTGCTGCGTTTATGCCCCTGTACACATGCTTGATTCTCTTTCGGAGACATAGCAATCCATAGGTTTTAAGATACTTACTAGTCAGGTACATTCTTAGGCGTTTAATATGCGGTGTTGAGTCCATTTCGTTGAGCAAGGAGTAGCTCTTGTCTATTCCATATTTGGCTTAAGGAACTTTATGTGTGCTCATTTCAATCTCTGGTTTTATGCAGAACCCCAACTCACCTTTCCCCTTAAGCAAGCATAAGTTGGTTTTCTAAATTTGAGACCCTGTTCTGTTTTGGAATTCAGTTCCTGTGTAGCCAAGTTTACATTCCGTGTATTACTGATATCTTATGATGTTTCTTTTTCTGTGTGACTTATTTCAGTTAGAATCATCATACCTGAATCCACTCATTGTGCTGCTAAGGGCCTGATGACATAGATTTCATTGCTGAGTGATATTGCTTTGTAAGTAAATACCACAAGTTCTTTATCCATTTTTCACTTTCTGCGATGTTGAACTTGTACTGTAAACGAGGTTCTTGTAAACAGAGCCGTTCCAAACATTGGGGTGGGTGAGTCTTTTTTATTTTAATTTCCCTAAGCTATAGGACCATAAGTGGAAGTGCCCTAGGCTCTGTTGCTTTGTTTTTTAGATGTTTCAGGAAACACCATACACTTCTCCCGAGTGTCTGTTGGCAATTTACATCCCGCCCAGCAGCATAACAAGGCTCCCAGTTCTCCATGGCCTGTCCTGCCTTGCTGGATTTTACACTTTTTTCAGATGGCCCTTTTGACCGGGGGGAAGTGAGACTTCATTGTAGTGCAGATTTCCTTTGCAAGCTTGCTTGGTTGGCCAAAAAGGGCGTATGCGTTTTTTCCTGAATATATTCAGGAAAAAACGCATACGCCCTTTTTGGCCAAGTGCATCATTGTGGACGTTCTGCCTCTTTTCCTATGCTTTCAATGCAATTCCAGTCTACCTCCTGAAATCGGTTTCCTGCAATTCTGCCCCGTTTTCAAGTCCTCTTGGCAGCCTTACTTCAGTATATTTTTGGACGATAGCTGTCATTTATAACTCTGCAGGTTTGTGAATTACAGTGCCCCTGAGCTCCTTTCTTCAACTCGCTTTCTTTTGAGCTGGCCGCAACACCGCAGGATGGCTTCAGGCTCTAATCTGGTTCCGGCACGGCACACTGAGCCTTTGGTTATTTCCTCTTCCTGGTGGGAAATGAGAGTTAAATTTGCCCGTCCAGACAACTCCAGCTAGTCTCTCATTGGTTCTCCCTATTCCTGTTCATCTTCCGCAGAAATTGCAAACTGGGCCAAACAGGACGTTAAAGGCGCTGACTCTCCAAGTCGGGAGAGTGTTAGTAAAGAATCTGGAATGTTGCACCCGAGTACCAGGGGAGGAAAACTGAGACATATTTGAACACGTCTCCCGTTCACACGGTTGATCATACTCTGGGTTCCACATGCATGTTTTAGCTGAAGGAAGAATACCTTAAACCTGGAGAGTTGAGACCCGTGTAATGGGTACCATGCAAATTGACTTCAAAGGGTCTTCATTTGCTCACCGAACCTCGCCAATCCTATCACTGCTGCGTTTATGCCCCTGTACACACGCTTGATTCTCTTTCGGAGACATAGCAATCCATAGGTTTTAAGATACTTACTAGTCAGGTACATTCTTAGGCGTTTAATATGCGGTGTTGAGTCCATTTCGTTGAGCAAGGAGTAGCTCTTGTCTATTCCATATTTGGCTTAAGGAACTTTATCTGTGCTCATTTCAATCTCTGGTTTTATGCAGCACCCCAACTCACCTTTCGCCTTAAGCAAGCATAAGTTGGTTTTCTAAATTTGAGACCCTGTTCTGTTTTGGAATTCAGTTCCTGTGTAGCCAAGTTTACATTCCGTGTATTACTGATATCTTATGATGTTTCTTTTTCTGTGTGACTTATTTCAGTTAGAATCATCATACCTGAATCCACTCATTGTGCTGCTAAGGGCCTGATGACATAGATTACATTGCTGAGTGATATTGCTTTGTAAGTAAATACCAAAAGTTCTTTATCCATTTTTCACTTTCTGCAATGTTGAACTTGTACTGTAAACGAGGTTCTTGTAAACAGAGCCGTTCCAAACATTGGGGTGGCTGTGTCTTTTTGATTTTAATTTCCCTAAGCTATAGGACCATAAGTGGAAGTGCCCTAGGCTCTGTTGCTTTGTTTTTTAGATGTTTCAGGAAACACCATACACTTCTCCGGTGTGTCTGTTGGCAATTTACATCCCGCCCAGCAGCATAACAAGGCTCTCAGTTCTCCATGGCCTGTCCTGCCTTGCTGGATTTTACACTTTTTTCAGATGGCCCTTTTGACCGGGGGGAAGTGAGACTTCATTGTAGTGCAGATTTCCTTTGCAAGCTTGCTTGGTTGGCCAAAAAGGGCGTATGCGTTTTTCCCTGAATATATTCAGGAAAAAACGCATACGCACTTTTTGGCCAAGTGCATCATTGTGGACGTTCTGCCTCTTTTCCTATGCTTTCAATGCAATTCCAGTCTACCTCCTGAAATCGGTTTCCTGCAATTCTGCCCCGCTTTCAAGTCCTCTTGGCAGCCTTACTTCAGTCTATTTTTGGACGATAGCTGTCATTTATAACTCTGCAGGTTTGTGAATTACAGTGCCCCTGAGCTCCTTTCTTCAACTCGCTTTCTTTTGAGCTGGCCGCAACACCGCAGGATGGCTTCAGGCCCTAATCTTGTTCCAGCACGGCACGCTGAGCCTTTGGTTAATTCCTCTTCCTGGTGGGAAATGAGAGTTAAATTTGCCCGTCCAGACACCTCCAGCTAGTCTCTCATTGGTTCTCGCTATTCCTGTTCATCTTCCCCAGAAATTGCAAACTGGGCTAAACAGGAGGTTAAAGGGACTGACTCTCCAAGTCGGGAGAGTGTTAGTAAAGCGTCTGGAATGTTGCACCCGAGTACCAGGGTACGAAAACTGAGACATATTTGAACACGTCTCCCGATCACATGGTTGATCATACTCTGGGTTCCACATGCATGTTTTAGCTGAAGGAAGAATACCTTAAACCTGGAGAGTTGAGACCCGTGTAATGGGTACCATGCAAATTGACTTCAAAGGGTCTTCATTTGCTCACCGAACCTCTCCAATCCTATCACTGCTGCGTTTATGCCCCTGTACACACGCTTGATTCTCTTTTGGAGACATAGCAATCCATAGGTTTTAAGATACTTACTAGTCAGGTACATTCTTAGGCGTTTAATATGCGGTGTTGAGTCCATTTCGTTGAGCAAGGAGTAGCTCTTGTCTATTCCATATTTGGCTTAAGGAACTTTATCTGTGCTCATTTCAATCTCTGGTTTTATGCAGCACCCCAACTCACCTTTCCCCTTAAGCAAGCATAAGTTGGTTTTCTAAATTTGAGACCCTGTTCTGTTTTGGAATTCAGTTCCTGTGTAGCCAAGTTTACATTCCGTGTATTACTGATATCTTATGATGTTTCTTTTTCTGTGTGACTTATTTCAGTTAGAATCATCATACCTGAATCCACTCATTGTGCTGCGAAGGGCCTGATGACATAGATTTCATTGCTGAGTGATATTGCTTTGCAAGTAAATACCACAACTTCTTTATCCATTTTTCACTTTCTGCGATGTTGAACTTGTACTGTAAATGAGGTTCTTGTAAACAGAGGCGTCCCAAACTTTGGGGTGGCTGTGTCTTTTTGATTTTAATTTCCCTAAGCTATAGGACCATAAGTGGAAGTGCCCTAGGCTCTGTTGCTTTCTTTTTTAGATGTTTCAGGAAACACCATACACTTCTCCCGAGTGTCTGTTGGCAATTTACATCCCGCCCAGCAGCATAACAAGGCTCCCAGTTCTCCATGGCCTGTCCTGCCTTGCTGGATTTTACACTTTTTTAAGATGGCCCTTTTGACCGGGGGGAAGTGAGACTTCATTGTAGTGCAGATTTCCTTTGCAAGCTTGCTTGGTTGGCCAAAAAGGGCGTATGCGCTTTTTACTGAATATATTCAGGAAAAAACGCATACGCCCTTTTTGGCCAAGTGCATCATTGTGGACGTTCTGCCTCTTTTCCTATGCTTTCAATGCAATTCCAGTCTACCTCCTGAAATCGGTTTCCTGCAATTCTGCCCCGCTTTCAAGTCCTCTTGGCAGCCTTACTTCAGTATATTTTTGGACGATAGCTGTCATTTATAACTCTGCAGGTTTGTGAATTACAGTGCCCCTGAGCTCCTTTCTTCAACTCGCTTTCTTTTGAGCTGGCCGCAACACCGCAGGATGGCTTCAGGCCCTAATCTTGTTCCAGCACGGCACGCTGAGCCTTTGGTTAATTCCTCTTCCTGGTGGGAAATGAGAGTTAAATTTGCCCGTCCAGACACCTCCAGCTAGTCTCTCATTGGTTCTCGCTATTCCTGTTCATCTTCCGCAGAAATTGCAAACTGGGCTAAACAGGAGGTTAAAGGGACTGACTCTCCAAGTCGGGAGAGTGTTAGTAAAGCGTCTGGAATGCTACACCCGAGTACCAGGGTACGAAAACTGAGACATATTTGAACACGTCTCCCGATCACATGGTTGATCATACTCTGGGTTCCACATGCATGTTTTAGCTGAAGGAAGAATACCTTAAACCTGGGTAGTTGAAACCCGTGGAATGGGTACCATGCAATATGACATCAAAGGGTCTTCATTTGCTCACCGAAACTCTCCAATCCTATCACTGCTGCGTTTATGCCCCTGTACACATGCTTGATTCTCTTTCGGAGACATAGCAATCCATAGGTTTTAAGATACTTACTAGTCAGGTACATTCTTAGGCGTTTAATATGCTGTGTTGAGTCCATTTCGTTGAGCAAGGAGTAGCTCTTGTCTATTCCATATTTGGCTTAAGGAACTTTATCTGTGCTCATTTCAATCTCTGGTTTTATGCAGCACCCCAACTCACCTTTCCCCTTAAGCAAGCATAAGTTGGTTTTCTAAATTTGAGACCCTGTTCTGTTTTGGAATTCAGTTCCTGTGTAGCCAAGTTTACATTCCGTGTATTACTGATATCTTATGATGTTTCTTTTTCTGTGTGACTTATTTCAGTTAGAATCATCATACCTGAATCCACTCATTGTGCTGCTAAGGGCCTGATGACATAGATTTCATTGCTGAGTGATATTGCTTTGTAAGTAAATACCACAAGTTCTTTATCCATTTTTCACTTTCTGCGATGTTGAACTTGTACTGTAAACGAGGTTCTTGTAAACAGAGCCGTTCCAAACTTTCGGGTGGCTGTGTCTTTTTTATTTTAATTTCCCTAAGCTATAGGACCATAAGTGGAAGTGCCCTAGGCTCTGTTGCTTTGTTTTTTAGATGTTTCAGGAAACACCATACACTTCTCCCGAGTGTCTGTTGGCAATTTACATCCCGCCCATCAGCATAACAAGGCTCCCAGTTCTCCATGGCCTGTCCTGCCTTGCTGGATTTTACACTTTTTTCACATGGCCCTTTTGATGGGGGGGAAGTGAGACTTCATTGTAGTGCAGATTTCCTTTGCAAGCTTGCTTGGTTGGCCAAAAAGGGCGTATGCGTTTTTTCCTGAATATATTCAGGAAAAAACGCATACGCCCTTTTTGGCCAAGTGCATCATTGTGGACGTTCTGCCTCTTTTCCTATGCTTTCAATGCAATTCCAGTCTACCTCCTGAAATCGGTTTCCTGCAATTCTGCCCCGCTTTCAAGTCCTCTTGGCAGCCTTACTTCAGTATATTTTTGGACGATAGCTGTCATTTATAACTCTGCAGGTTTGTGAATTACAGTGCCCCTGAGCTCCTTTCTTCAACTCGCTTTCTTTTGAGCTGGCCGCAACACCGCAGGATGGCTTCAGGCTCTAATCTGGTTCCGGCACGGCACACTGAGCCTTTGGTTATTTCCTCGTCCTGGTGGGAAATGAGAGTTAAATTTGCCCGTCCAGACAACTCCAGCTAGTCTCTCATTGGTTCTCCCTATTCCTGTTCATCTTCCGCAGAAATTGCAAACTGGGCCAAACAGGAGGTTAAAGGCGCTGACTCTCCAAGTCGGGAGAGTGTTAGTAAAGAATCTGGAATGTTGCACCCGAGTACCAGGGGAGGAAAACTGAGACATATTTGAACACATCTCCCGTTCACACGGTTGATCATACTCTGGGTTCCACATGCATGTTTTAGCTGAAGGAAGAATACCTTAAACCTGGAGAGTTGAGACCCGTGTAATGGGTACCATGCAAATTGACTTCAAAGGGTCTTCATTTGCTCACCGAACCTCTCCAATCCTATCACTGCTGCGTTTATGCCCCTGTACACACGCTTGATTCTCTTTCGGAGACATAGCAATCCATAGGTTTTAAGATACTTACTAGTCAGGTACATTCTTAGGCGTTTAATATGGGGTGTTGAGTCCATTTCCTTGAGCAAGGAGTAGCTCTTGTCTATTCCATATTTGGCTTAAAGAACTTTATCTGTGCTCATTTCAATCTCTGGTTTTATGCAGCACCCCAACTCACCTTTCCCCTTAAGCAAGCATAAGTTGGTTTTCTAAATTTGAGACCCTGTTCTGTTTTGGAATTCAGTTCCTGTGTAGCCAAGTTTACATTCCGTGTATTACTGATATCTTATGATGTTTCTTTTTCTGTGTGACTTATTTCAGTTAGAATCATCATACCTGAATCCACTCATTGTGTTGCTAAGGGCCTGATGACATAGATTTCATTGCTGAGTGATATTGCTTTGTAAGTAAATACCACAACTTCTTTATCCATTTTTCATTTTCTGCGATGTTGAACTTGTACTATAAACGAGGTTCTTGTAAACAGAGGCGTCCCAATCTTTGGGGTGGCTGTGTCTTTTTGATTTTAATTTCCCTAAGCTATAGGACCATAAGTGGAAGTGCCCTAGGCTCTGTTGCTTTGTTTTTTAGATGTTTCAGGAAACACCATACACTTCTCCCGAGTGTCTGTTGGCAATTTACATCCCGCCCAGCAGCATAACAAGGCTCCCAGTTCTCCATGGCCTGTCCTGCCTTGCTGGATTTTACACTTTTTTCAGATGGCCCTTTTGACCGGGGGGAAGTGAGACTTCATTGTAGTGCAGATTTCCTTTGCAAGCTTGCTTGGTTGGCCAAAAAGGGCGTATGCGTTTTTTCCTGAATATATTCAGGAAAAAACGCATACGCCCTTTTTGGCCAAGTGCATCATTGTGGACGTTCTGCCTCTTTTCCTATGCTTTCAATGCAATTCCAGTCTACCTCCTGAAATCGGTTTCCTGCAATTCTGCCCCGCTTTCAAGTCCTCTTGGCAGCCTTACTTCAGTATATTTTTGGACGATAGCTGTCATTTATAACTCTGCAGGTTTGTGAATTACAGTGCCCCTGAGCTCCTTTCTTCAACTCGCTTTCTTTTGAGCTGGCCGCAACACCGCAGGATGGCTTCAGGCTCTAATCTGGTTCCGGCACGGCACACTGAGCCTTTGGTTATTTCCTCTTCCTGGTGGGAAATGAGAGTTAAATTTGCCCGTCCAGACACCTCCAGCTAGTCTCTCATTGGTTCTCCCTATTCCTGTTCATCTTCCGCAGAAATTGCAAACTGGGCCAAACAGGAGGTTAAAGGCGCTGACTCTCCAAGTCGGGAGAGTGTTAGTAAAGAATCTGGAATGTTGCACCCGAGTACCAGGGGAGGAAAACTGAGACATATTTGAACACGTCTCCCGTTCACACGGTTGATTATACTCTGGGTTCCACATGCATGTTTTAGCTGAAGGAAGAATACCTTAAACCTGGGTAGTTGAAACCCGTGGAATGGGTACCATGCAATATGACATCAAAGGGTCTTCATTTGCTCACCGAACCTCTCCAATCCTATCACTGCTGCGTTTATGCCCCTGTACACATGCTTGATTCTCTTTCGGAGACATAGTAATCCATAGGTTTTAAGATACTTACTAGTCAGGTACATTCTTAGGCGTTTAATATGCGGTGTTGAGTCCATTTCGTTGAGCAAGGAGTAGCTCTTGTCTATTCCATATTTGGCTTAAGGAACTTTATCTGTGCTCATTTCAATCTCTGGTTTTATGCAGCACCCCAACTCACCTTTCCCCTTAAGCAAGCATAAGTTGGTTTTCTAAATTTGAGACCCTGTTCTGTTCTGTAATTCAGTTCCTGTGTAGCCAAGTTTACATTCCGTGTATTACTGATATCTTATGATGTTTCATTTTCTGTGTGACTTATTTCAGTTAGAATCATCATACCTGAATCCACTCATTGTGCTGCTAAGGGCCTGATGACATAGATTTCATTGCTGAGTGATATTGCTTTGCAAGTAAATACCACAACTTCTTTATCCATTTTTCACTTTCTGCGATGTTGAACTTGTACTGTAAATGAGGTTCTTGTAAACAGAGGCGTCCCAAACTTTGGGGTGGCTGTGTCTTTTTGATTTTAATTTCCCTAAGCTATAGGATCATAAGTGGAAGTGCCCTAGGCTCTGTTGCTTTGTTTTTTAGATGTTTCAGGAAACACCATACACTTCTCCCGAGTGTCTGTTGGCAATTTACATCCCGCCCAGCAGCATAACAAGGCTCCCAGTTCTCCATGGCCTGTCCTGCCTTGCTGGATTTTACACTTTTTTCAGATGGCCCTTTTGACCGGGGGGAAGTGAGACTTCATTGTAGTGCAGATTTCCTTTGCAAGCTTGCTTGGTTGGCCAAAAAGGGCGTATGCGTTTTTTCCTGAATATATTCAGGAAAAAACGCATACGCCCTTTTTGGCCAAGTGCATCATTGTGGACGTTCTGCCTCTTTTCCTATGCTTTCAATGCAATTCCAGTCTACCTCCTGAAATCGGTTTCCTGCAATTCTGCCCCGCTTTCAAGTCCTCTTGGCAGCCTTACTTCAGTATATTTTTGGACGATAGCTGTCATTTATAACTCTGCAGGTTTGTGAATTACAGTGCCCCTGAGCTCCTTTCTTCAACTCGCTTTCTTTTGAGCTGGCCGCAACACCGCAGGATGGCTTCAGGCCCTAATCTTGTTCCAGCACGGCACGCTGAGCCTTTGGTTAATTCCTCTTCCTGGTGGGAAATGAGAGTTAAATTTGCCCGTCCAGACACCTCCAGCTAGTCTCTCATTGGTTCTCGCTATTCCTGTTCATCTTCCGCAGAAATTGCAAACTGGGCTAAACAGGAGGTTAAAGGGACTGACTCTCCAAGTCGGGAGAGTGTTAGTAAAGCGTCTGGAATGTTACACCCGAGTACCAGGGTACGAAAACTGAGACATATTTGAACACGTCTCCCGATCACATGGTTGATCATACTCTGGGTTCCACATGCATGTTTTAGCTGAAGGAAGAATACCTTAAACCTGGGTAGTTGAAACCCGTGGAATGGGTACCATGCAATATGACATCAAAGGGTCTTCATTTGCTCACCGAACCTCTCCAATCCTATCACTGCTGCGTTTATGCCCCTGTACACATGCTTGATTCTCTTTCGGAGACATAGCAATCCATAGGTTTTAAGATACTTACTAGTCAGGTACATTCTTAGGCGTTTAATATGCGGTGTTGAGTCCATTTCGTTGAACAAGGAGTAGCTCTTGTCTATTCCATATTTGGCTTAAGGAACTTTATCTGTGCTCATTTCAATCTCTGGTTTTATGCAGCACCCCAACTCACCTTTCCCCTTAAGCAAGCATAAGTTGGTTTTCTAAATTTGAGACCCTGTTCTGTTTTGGAATTCAGTTCCTGTGTAGCCAAGTTTACATTCCGTGTATTACTGATATCTTATGATGTTTCTTTTTCTGTGTGACTTATTTCAGTTAGAATCATCATACCTGAATCCACTCATTGTGCTGCTAAGGGCCTGATGACATAGATTTCATTGCTGAGTGATATTGCTTTGTAAGTAAATACCACAAGTTCTTTATCCATTTTTCACTTTCTGCGATGTTGAACTTGTACTGTAAACGAGGTTCTTGTAAACAGAGCCGTTCCAAACTTTGGGGTGGCTGTGTCTTTTTGATTTTAATTTCCCTAAGCTATAGGACCATAAGTGGAAGTGCCCTAGGCTCTGTTGCTTTGTTTTTTAGATGTTTCAGGAAACACCATACACTTCTCCCGAGTGTCTGTTGGCAATTTACATCCCGCCCATCAGCATAACAAGGCTCCCAGTTCTCCATGGCCTGTCCTGCCTTGCTGGATTTTACACTTTTTTCACATGGCCCTTTTGATGGGGGGAAGTGAGACTTCATTGTAGTGCAGATTTCCTTTGCAAGCTTGCTTGGTTGGCCAAAAAGGGCGTATGCGTTTTTTCCTGAATATATTCAGGAAAAAACGCATACGCCCTTTTTGGCCAAGTGCATCATTGTGGACGTTCTGCCTCTTTTCCTATGCTTTCAATGCAATTCCAGTCTACCTCCTGAAATCGGTTTCCTGCAATTCTGCCCCGCTTTCAAGTCCTCTTGGCAGCCTTACTTCAGTATATTTTTGGACGATAGCTGTCATTTATAACTCTGCAGGTTTGTGAATTACAGTGCCCCTGAGCTCCTTTCTTCAACTCGCTTTCTTTTGAGCTGGCCGCAACACCGCAGGATGGCTTCAGGCTCTAATCTGGTTCCGGCACGGCACACTGAGCCTTTGGTTATTTCCTCTTCCTGGTGGGAAATGAGAGTTAAATTTGCCCGTCCAGACAACTCCAGCTAGTCTCTCATTGGTTCTCCCTATTCCTGTTCATCTTCCGCAGAAATTGCAAACTGGGCCAAACAGGAGGTTAAAGGCGCTGACTCTCCAAGTCGGGAGAGTGTTAGTAAAGAATCTGGAATGTTGCACCCGAGTACCAGGGGAGGAAAACTGAGACATATTTGAACACGTCTCCCGTTCACACGGTTGATCATACTCTGGGTTCCACATGCATGTTTTAGCTGAAGGAAGAATACCTTAAACCTGGAGAGTTGAGACCCGTGTAATGGGTACCATGCAAATTGACTTCAAAGGGTCTTCATTTGCTCACCGAAACTCTCCAATCCTATCACTGCTGCGTTTATGCCCCTGTACACACGCTTGATTCTCTTTTGGAGACACAGCAATCCATAGGTTTTAAGATACTTACTAGTCAGGTACATTCTTAGGCGTTTAATATGGGGTGTTGAGACCATTTCGTTGAGCAAGGAGTAGCTCTTGTCTATTCCATATTTGGCTTAAGGAACTTTATCTGTGCTCATTTCAATCTCTGGTTTTATGCAGCACCCCAACTCACCTTTCCCCTTAAGCAAGCATAAGTTGGTTTTCTAAATTTGAGACCCTGTTCTGTTTTGGAATTCAGTTCCTGTGTAGCCAAGTTTACATTCCGTGTATTACTGATACCTTATGATGATTCATTTTCTGTGTGACTTATTTCAGTTAGAATCATCATACCTGAATCCACTCATTGTGCTGCTAAGGGCCTGATGACATAGATTTCATTGCTGAGTGATATTGCTTTGTAAGTAAATACCAGAAGTTCTTTATCCATTTTTCACTTTCTGCGATGTTGAACTTGTACTGTAAACGAGGTTCTTGTAAACAGAGCCGTTCCAAACTTTGGGGTGGGTGTGTCTTTTTGATTTTAATTTCCCTAAGCTATAGGACCATAAGTGGAAGTGCCCTAGGCTCTGTTGCTTTGTTTTTTAGATGTTTCAGGAAACACCATACACTTCTCCCGAGTGTCTGTTGGCAATTTACATCCGGCCCAGCAGCATAACAAGGCTCCCAGTTCTCCATGGCCTGTCCTGCCTTGCTGGATTTTACACTTTTTTCAGATGGCCCTTTTGACCGGGGGGAAGTGAGACTTCATTGTAGTGCAGATTTCCTTTGCAAGCTTGCTTGGTTGGCCAAAAAGGGCGTATGCGTTTTTTCCTGAATATATTCAGGAAAAAACGCATACGCCCTTTATGGCCAAGTGCATCATTGTGGACGTTCTGCCTCTTTTCCTATGCTTTCAATGCAATTCCAGTCTACCTCCTGAAATCGGTTTCCTGCAATTCTGCCCCGCTTTCAAGTCCTCTTGGCAGCCTTACTTCAGTCTATTTTTGGACGATAGCTGTCATTTATAACTCTGCAGGTTTGTGAATTACAGTGCCCCTGAGCTCCTTTCTTCAACTCGCTTTCTTTTGAGCTGGCCGCAACACCGCAGGATGGCTTCAGGCTCTAATCTGGTTCCGGCACGGCACACTGAGCCTTTGGTTATTTCCTCTTCCTGGTGGGAAATGAGAGTTAAATTTGCCCGTCCAGACAACTCCAGCTAGTCTCTCATTGGTTCTCCCTATTCCTGTTCATCTTCCGCAGAAATTGCAAACTGGGCCAAACAGGAGGTTAAAGGCGCTGACTCTCCAAGTCGGGAGAGTGTTAGTAAAGAATCTGGAATGTTGCACCCGAGTACCAGGGGAGGAAAACTGAGACATATTTGAACACGTCTCCCGATCACACGGTTGATCATACTCTGGGTTCCACATGCATGTTTTAGCTGAAGGAAGAATACCTTAAACCTGGAGAGTTGAGACCCGTGTAATGGGTACCATGCAAATTGACTTCAAAGGGTCTTCATTTGCTCACCGAACCTCTCCAATCCTATCACTGCTGCGTTTATGCCCCTGTACACACGCTTGATTCTCTTTCGGAGACATAGCAATCCATAGGTTTTAAGATACTTACTAGTCAGGTACATTCTTAGGCGTTTAATATGGGGTGTTGAGTCCATTTCGTTGAGCAAGGAGTAGCTCTTGTCTATTCCATATTTGGCTTAAGGAACTTTATCTGTGCTCATTTCAATCTCTGGTTTTATGCAGCACCCCAACTCACCTTTCCCCTTAAGCAAGCATAAGTTGGTTTTCTAAATTTGAGACCCTGTTCTGTTTTGGAATTCAGTTCCTGTGTAGCCAAGTTTATATTCTGTGTATTAGTGATATCTTATGGTGTTTCTTTTTCTGTGTGACTTATTTCAGTTAGAATCATCATACCTGAATCCACTCATTGTGCTGCTAAGGGCCTGATGACATAGATTTCATTGCTGAGTGATACTGCATTGTACGTAAGTACCACAAGTTCTTTATCCATTTTTCACTTTCTGTGATATTGAACTTGTACGGTAAACGAGGTTCTTGTAAACAGAGCCGTTCCAAACTTTGGGGTGGGTGTGTCTTTTTGATTTTAATTTCCCTAAGCTATAGGACCATAAGTGGAAGTGCCCTAGGCTCTGTTGCTTTCTTTTTTAGATGTTTCAGGAAACACCATACACTTCTCCCGAGTGTCTGTTGGCAATTTACATCCCGCCCAGCAGCATAACAAGGCTCCCAGTTCTCCATGGCCTGTCCTGCCTTGCTGGATTTTACACTTTTTTCAGATGGCCCTTTTGACCGGGGGGAAGTGAGACTTCATTGTAGTGCAGATTTCCTTTGCAAGCTTGCTTGGTTGGCCAAAAAGGGCGTATGCGTTTTTTCCTGAATATATTCAGGAAAAAACGCATACGCCCTTTTTGGCCAAGTGCATCATTGTGGACGTTCTGCCTCTTTTCCTATGCTTTCAATGCAATTCCAGTCTACCTCCTGAAATCGGTTTCCTGCAATTCTGCCCCGCTTTCAAGTCCTCTTGGCAGCCTTACTTCAGTATATTTTTGGACGATAGCTGTCATTTATAACTCTGCAGGTTTGTGAATTACAGTGCCCCTGAGCTCCTTTCTTCAACTCGCTTTCTTTTGAGCTGGCCGCAACACCGCAGGATGGCTTCAGGCCCTAATCTGGTTCCGGCATGGCACACTGAGCCTTTGGTTATTTCCTCTTCCTGGTGGGAAATGAGAGTTAAATTTGCCCGTCCAGACACCTCCAGCTAGTCTCTCATTGGTTCTCCCTATTCCTGTTCATCTTCCGCAGAAATTGCAAACTGGGCCAAACAGGAGGTTAAAGGCGCTGACTCTCCAAGTCGGGAGAGTGTTAGTAAAGAATCTGGAATGTTGCACCCGAGTACCAGGGGAGGAAAACTGAGACATATTTGAACACGTCTCCCGATCACACGGTTGATCATACTCTGGGTTCCACATGCATGTTTTAGCTGAAGGAAGAATACCTTAAACCTGGAGAGTTGAGACCCGTGTAATGGGTACCATGCAAATTGACTTCAAAGGGTCTTCATTTGCTCACCGAACCTCTCCAATCCTATCACTGCTGCGTTTATGCCCCTGTACACACGCTTGATTCTCTTTCGGAGACATAGCAATCCATAGGTTTTAAGATACTTACTAGTCAGGTACATTCTTAGGCGTTTAATATGGGGTGTTGAGTCCATTTCGTTGAGCAAGGAGTAGCTCTTGTCTATTCCATATTTGGCTTAAGGAACTTTATCTGTGCTCATTTCAATCTCTGGTTTTATGCAGCACCCCAACTCACCTTTCCCCTTAAGCAAGCATAAGTTGGTTTTCTAAATTTGAGACCCTGTTCTGTTTTGGAATTCAGTTCCTGTGTAGCCAAGTTTATATTCTGTGTATTAGTGATATCTTATGGTGTTTCTTTTTCTGTGTGACTTATTTCAGTTAGAATCATCATACCTGAATCCACTCATTGTGCTGCTAAGGGCCTGATGACATAGATTTCATTGCTGAGTGATACTGCATTGTACGTAAGTACCACAAGTTCTTTATCCATTTTTCACTTTCTGTGATATTGAACTTGTACGGTAAACGAGGTTCTTGTAAACAGAGCCGTTCCAAACTTTGGGGTGGGTGTGTCTTTTTTATTTTAATTTCCCTAAGCTATAGGACCATAAGTGGAAGTGCCCTAGGCTCTGTTGCTTTCTTTTTTAGATGTTTCAGGAAACACCATACACTTCTCCCGAGTGTCTGTTGGCAATTTACATCCCGCCCAGCAGCATAACAAGGCTCCCAGTTCTCCATGGCCTGTCCTGCCTTGCTGGATTTTACACTTTTTTCAGATGGCCCTTTTGACCGGGGGGAAGTGAGACTTCATTGTAGTGCAGATTTCCTTTGCAAGCTTGCTTGGTTGGCCAAAAAGGGCGTATGCGTTTTTTCCTGAATATATTCAGGAAAAAACGCATACGCCCTTTTTGGCCAAGTGCATCATTGTGGACGTTCTGCCTCTTTTCCTATGCTTTCAATGCAATTCCAGTCTACCTCCTGAAATCGGTTTCCTGCAATTCTGCCCCGCTTTCAAGTCCTCTTGGCAGCCTTACTTCAGTATATTTTTGGACGATAGCTGTCATTTATAACTCTGCAGGTTTGTGAATTACAGTGCCCCTGAGCTCCTTTCTTCAACTCGCTTTCTTTTGAGCTGGCCGCAACACCGCAGGATGGCTTCAGGCCCTAATCTGGTTCCGGCATGGCACACTGAGCCTTTGGTTATTTCCTCTTCCTGGTGGGAAATGAGAGTTAAATTTGCCCGTCCAGACACCTCCAGCTAGTCTCTCATTGGTTCTCCCTATTCCTGTTCATCTTCCGCAGAAATTGCAAACTGGGCCAAACAGGAGGTTAAAGGCGCTGACTCTCCAAGTCGGGAGAGTGTTAGTAAAGAATCTGGAATGTTGCACCCGAGTACCAGGGGAGGAAAACTGAGACATATTTGAACACGTCTCCCGTTCACACGGTTGATCATACTCTGGGTTCCACATGCATGTTTTAGCTGAAGGAAGAATACCTTAAACCTGGGTAGTTGAAACCCGTGGAATGGGTACCATGCAATATGACATCAAAGGGTCTTCATTTGCTCACCGAACCTCTCCAATCCTATCACTGCTGCGTTTATGCCCCTGTACACATGCTTGATTCTCTTTCGGAGACATAGCAATCCATAGGTTTTAATATACTTACTAGTCAGGTACATTCTTAGGCGTTTAATATGCGGTGTTGAGTCCATTTCGTTGAGCAAGGAGTAGCTCTTGTCTATTCCATATTTGGCTTAAGGAACTTTATCTGTGCTCATTTCAATCTCTGGTTTTATGCAGCACCCCAACTCACCTTTCCCCTTAAGCAAGCATAAGTTGGTTTTCTAAATTTGAGACCCTGTTCTGTTCTGTAATTCAGTTCCTGTGTAGCCAAGTTTACATTCCGTGTATTACTGATACCTTATGATGTTTCATTTTCTGTGTGACTTATTTCTGTTAGAATCATCATACCTGAATCCACTCATTGTGCTGCTAAGGGCCTGATGACATAGATTTCATTGCTGAGTGATATTGCTTTGCAAGTAAATACCACAACTTCTTTATCCATTTTTCACTTTCTGCGATGTTGAACTTGTACTGTAAATGAGGTTCTTGTAAATAGAGGCGTCCCAAACTTTGGGGTGGCTGTGTCTTTTTGATTTTAATTTCCCTAAGCTATAGGATCATAAGTGGAAGTGCCCTAGGCTCTGTTGCTTTGTTTTTTAGATGTTTGAGGAAACACCATACACTTCTCCCGAGTGTCTGTTGGCAATTTACATCCCGCCCAGCAGCATAACAAGGCTCCCAGTTCTCCATGGCCTGTCCTGCCTTGCTGGATTTTACACTTTTTTCAGATGGCCCTTTTGACCGGGGGGAAGTGAGACTTCATTGTAGTGCAGATTTCCTTTGCAAGCTTGCTTGGTTGGCCAAAAAGGGCGTATGCGTTTTTTCCTGAATATATTCAGGAAAAAACGCATACGCCCTTTTTGGCCAAGTGCATCATTGTGGACGTTCTGCCTCTTTTCCTATGCTTTCAATGCAATTCCAGTCTACCTCCTGAAATCGGTTTCCTGCAATTCTGCCCCGCTTTCAAGCCCTCTTGGCAGCCTTACTTCAGTATATTTTTGGACGATAGCTGTCATTTATAACTCTGCCGGTTTGTGAATTACAGTGCCCCTGAGCTCCTTTCTTCAACTCGCTTTCTTTTGAGCTGGCCGCAACACCGCAGCATGGCTTCAGGCCCTAATCTTGTTCCAGCACGGCACGCTGAGCCTTTGGTTAATTCCTCTTCCTGGTGGGAAATGAGAGTTAAATTTGCCCGTCCAGACACCTCCAGCTAGTCTCTCATTGGTTCTCGCTATTCCTGTTCATCTTCCGCAGAAATTGCAAACTGGGCTAAACAGGAGGTTAAAGGGACTGACTCTCCAAGTCGGGAGAGTGTTAGTAAAGCGTCTGGAATGTTACACCCGAGTACCAGGGTACGAAAACTGAGACATATTTGAACACGTCTCCCGATCACATGGTTGATCATACTCTGGGTTCCACATGCATGTTTTAGCTGAAGGAAGAATACCTTAAACCTGGGTAGTTGAAACCCGTGGAATGGGTACCATGCAATATGACATCAAAGGGTCTTCATTTGCTCACCGAACCTCTCCAATCCTATCACTGCTGCGTTTATGCCCCTGTACACATGCTTGATTCTCTTTCGGAGACATAGCAATCCATAGGTTTTAAGATACTTACTAGTCAGGTACATTCTTAGGCGTTTAATATGCGGTGTTGAGTCCATTTCGTTGAGCAAGGAGTAGCTCTTGTCTATTCCATATTTGGCTTAAGGAACTTTATCTGTGCTCATTTCAATCTCTGGTTTTATGCAGCACCCCAACTCACCTTTCCCCTTAAGCAAGCATAAGTTGGTTTTCTAAATTTGAGACCCTGTTCTGTTTTGGAATTCAGTTCCTGTGTAGCCAAGTTTACATTCCGTGTATTACTGATATCTTATGATGTTTCTTTTTCTGTGTGACTTATTTCAGTTAGAATCATCATACCTGAATCCACTCATTGTGCTGCTAAGGGCCTGATGACATAGATTTCATTGCTGAGTGATATTGCTTTGTAAGTAAATACCACAAGTTCTTTATCCATTTTTCACTTTCTGCGATGTTGAACTTGTACTGTAAACGAGGTTCTTGTAAACAGAGCCGTTCCAAACTTTGGGGTGGCTGTGTCTTTTTGATTTTAATTTCCCTAAGCTATAGGACCATAAGTGGAAGTGCCCTAGGCTCTGTTGCTTTGTTTTTTAGATGTTTCAGGAAACACCATACACTTCTCCCGAGTGTCTGTTGGCAATTTACATCCCACCCATCAGCATAACAAGGCTCCCAGTTCTCCATGGCCTGTCCTGCCTTGCTGGATTTTACACTTTTTTCACATGGCCCTTTTGATGGGGGGGAAGTGAGACTTCATTGTAGTGCAGATTTCCTTTGCAAGCTTGCTTGGTTGGCCAAAAAGGGCGTATGCGTTTTTTCCTGAATATATTCAGGAAAAAACACATACGCCCTTTTTGGCCAAGTGCATCATTGTGGACGTTCTGCCTCTTTTCCTATGCTTTCAATGCAATTCCAGTCTACCTCCTGAAATCGGTTTCCTGCAATTCTGCCCCGCTTTCAAGTCCTCTTGGCAGCCTTACTTCAGTATATTTTTGGACGATAGCTGTCATTTATAACTCTGCAGGTTTGTGAATTACAGTGCCCCTGAGCTCCTTTCTTCAACTCGCTTTCTTTTGAGCTGGCCGCAACACCGCAGGATGGCTTCAGGCTCTAATCTGGTTCCGGCACGGCACACTGAGCCTTTGGTTATTTCCTCTTCCTGGTGGGAAATGAGAGTTAAATTTGCCCGTCCAGACAACTCCAGCTAGTCTCTCATTGGTTCTCCCTATTCCTGTTCATCTTCCGCAGAAATTGCAAACTGGGCCAAACAGGAGGTTAAAGGCGCTGACTCTCCAAGTCGGGAGAGTGTTAGTAAAGAATCTGGAATGTTGCACCCGAGTACCAGGGGAGGAAAACTGAGACATATTTGAACACGTCTCCCGATCACACGGTTGATCATACTCTGGGTTCCACATGCATGTTTTAGCTGAAGGAAGAATACCTTAAACCTGGAGAGTTGAGACCCGTGTAATGGGTACCATGCAAATTGACTTCAAAGGGTCTTCATTTGCTCACCGAACCTCTCCAATCCTATCACTGCTGCGTTTATGCCCCTGTACACACGCTTGATTCTCTTTCAGAGACATAGCAATCCATAGGTTTTAAGATACTTACTAGTCAGGTACATTCTTAGACGTTTAATATGGGGTGTTGAGTCCATTTCATTGAGCAAGGAGTAGCTCTTGTCTATTCCATATTTGGCTTAAGGAACTTTATCTGTGCTCATTTCAATCTCTGGTTTTATGCAGCACCCCAACTCACCTTTCCCCTTAAGCAAGCATAAGTTGGTTTTCTAAATTTGAGACGCTGTTCTGTTTTGGAATTCAGTTCCTGTGTAGCCAAGTTTATATTCCGTGTATTAGTGATATCTTATGATGTTTCTTTTTCTGTGTGACATATTTCAGTTAGAATCATCATACCTGAATCCACTCATTGTGCTGCTAAGGGCCTGATGACATAGATTTCATTGCTGAGTGATATTGCTTTGTAAGTAAATACCTCAACTTCTTTATCCATTTTTCATTTTCTGCGATGTTGAACTTGTACTGTAAACGAGGTTCTTGTAAACAGAGGCGTCCCAAACTTTGGGGTGGCTGTTTCTTTTGGATTTTAATTTCCCTAAGCTATAGGACCATAAGTGGAAGTGCCCTAGGCTCTGTTGCTTTGTTTTTTAGATGTTTCAGGAAACACCATACACTTCTCCCGAGTGTCTGTTGGCAATTTACATCCCGCCCAGCAGCATAACAAGGCTCTCAGTTCTCCATGGCCTGTCCTGCCTTGCTGGATTTTACACTTTTTTCAGATGGCCCTTTTGACCGGGGGGAAGTGAGACTTCATTGTAGTGCAGATTTCCTTTGCAAGCTTGCTTGGTTGGCCAAAAAGGGCGTATGCGTTTTTTCCTGAATATATTCAGGAAAAAACGCATACGCCCTTTTTGGCCTAGTGCATCATTGTGGACGTTCTGCCTCTTTTCCTATGCTTTCAATGCAATTCCAGTCTACCTCCTGAAATCGGTTTCCTGCAATTCTGCCCCGCTTTCAAGTCCTCTTGGCAGCCTTACTTCAGTATATTTTTGGACGATAGCTGTCATTTATAACTCTGCAGGTTTGTGAATTACAGTGCCCCTGAGCTCCTTTCTTCAACTCGCTTTCTTTAGAGCTGGCCGCAACACCGCAGGATGGCTTCAGGCCCTAATCTTGTTCCAGCACGGCACGCTGAGCCTTTGGTTAATTCCTCTTCCTGGTGGGAAATGAGAGTTAAATTTGCCCGTCCAGACACCTCCAGCTAGTCTCTCATTGGTTCTCGCTATTCCTGTTCATCTTCCGCAGAAATTGCAAACTGGTCCAAACAGGAGGTTAAAGGGACTGACTCTCCAAGTCGGGAGAGTGTTAGTAAAGCGTCTGGAATGTTGCACCCGAGTACCAGGGGAGGAAAACTGAGACATATTTGAACACGACTCCCGATCACATGGTTGATCATACTCTGGGTTCCACATGCATGTTTTAGCTGAAGGAAGAATACCTTAAACCTGGGTAGTTGAAACCCGTGGAATGGGTACCATGCAATATGACATCAAAGGGTCTTCATTTGCTCACCGAACCTCTCCAATCCTATCACTGGTGCGTTTATGCCCCTGTACACATGCTTGATTCTCTTTCGGAGACATAGCAATCCATAGGTTTTAAGATACTTACTAGTCAGGTACATTCTTAGACGTTTAATATGCGGTGTTGAGTCCATTTCGTTGAGCAAGGAGTAGCCCTTGTCTATTCCATATTTGGCTTAAGGAACTTTATCTGTGCTCATTTCAATCTCTGGTTTTATGCAGCACCCCAACTTACCTTTCCCCTTAAGCAAGCATAAGTTGGTTTTCTAAATTTGAGACACTGTTCTGTTTTGGAATTCAGTTCCTGTGTAGCCAAGTTTACATTCCGTGTATTACTGATATCTTATGATGTTTCTTTTTCTGTGTGACTTATTTCAGTTAGAATCATCATACCTGAATCCACTCATTGTGCTGCTAAGGGCCTGATGACATAGATTTCATTGCTGAGTGATATTGCTTTGTAAGTAAATACCAAAAGTTCTTTATCCATTTTTCACTTTCTGCGATGTTGAACTTGTACTGTAAACGAGGTTCTTGTAAACAGAGCCGTTCCAAACTTTGGGGTGGGTGTTTCTTTTTGATTTTAATTTCCCTAAGCTATAGGACCATAAGTGGAAGTGCCCTAGGCTCTGTTGCTTTCTTTTTTAGATGTTTCAGGAAACACCATACACTTCTCCGGAGTGTCTGTTGGCAATTTACATCCCGCCCAGCAGCATAACAAGGCTCCCAGTTCTCCATGGCCTGTCCTGCCTTGCTGGATTTTACACTTTTTTCAGATGGCCCTTTTGACCGGGGGGAAGTGAGACTTCATTGTAGTGCAGATTTCCTTTGCAAGCTTGCTTGGTTGGCCAAAAAGGGCGTATGCGTTTTTTCCTGAATATATTCAGGAAAAAACGCATACGCCCTTTTTGGCCAAGTGCATCATTGTGGACGTTCTGCCTCTTTTCCTATGCTTTCAATGCAATTCCAGTCTACCTCCTGAAATCGGTTTCCTGCAATTCTGCCCCGCTTTCAAGTCCTCTTGGCAGCCTTACTTCAGTATATTTTTGGACGATAGCTGTCATTTATAACTCTGCAGGTTTGTGAATTACAGTGCCCCTGAGCTCCTTTCTTCAACTCGCTTTCTTTTGAGCTGGCCGCAACACCGCAGGATGGCTTCAGGCTCTCATCTGGTTCCGGCACGGCACACTGAGCCTTTGGTTATTTCCTCTTCCTGGTGGGAAATGAGAGTTAAATTTGCCCGTCCAGACAACTCCAGCTAGTCTCTCATTGGTTCTCCCTATTCCTGTTCATCTTCCGCAGAAATTGCAAACTGGGCCAAACATGACGTTAAAGGCGCTGACTCTCCAAGTCGGGAGAGTGTTAGTAAAGAATCTGGAATGTTGCACCCGAGTACCAGGGGAGGAAAACTGAGACATATTTGAACACGTCTCCCGTTCACACGGTTGATCATACTCTGGGTTCCACATGCATGTTTTAGCTGAAGGAAGAATACCTTAAACCTGGAGAGTTGAGACCCGTGTAATGGGTACCATGCAAATTGACTTCAAAGGGTCTTCATTTGCTCACCGAACCTCTCCATTCCTATCAGTGCTGCGTTTATGCCCCTGTACACACGCTTGATTCTCTTTCGGAGACATAGCAATCCATAGGTTTTAAGATACTTACTAGTCAGGTACATTCTTAGGCGTTTAATATGGGGTGTTGAGTCCATTTCGTTGAGCAAGGAGTAGCTCTTGTCTATTCCATATTTGGCTTAAAGAACTTTATCTGTGCTCATTTCAATCTCTGGTTTTATGCAGCACCCCAACTCACCTTTCCCCTTAAGCAAGCATAAGTTGGTTTTCTAAATTTGAGACCCTGTTCTGTTTTGGAATTCAGTTCCTGTGTAGCCAAGTTTATATTCTGTGTATTAGTGATATCTTATGGTGTTTCTTTTTCTGTGTGACTTATTTCAGTTAGAATCATCATACCTGAATCCACTCATTGTGCTGCTAAGGGCCTGATGACATAGATTTCATTGCTGAGTGATACTGCATTGTACGTAAGTACCACAAGTTCTTTATCCATTTTTCACTTTCTGTGATATTGAACTTGTACGGTAAACGAGGTTCTTGTAAACAGAGCCGTTCCAAACTTTGGGGTGGGTGTGTCTTTTTTATTTTAATTTCCCTAAGCTATAGGACCATAAGTGGAAGTGCCCTAGGCTCTGTTGCTTTGTTTTTTAGATGTTTCAGGAAACACCATACACTTCTCCCGAGTGTCTGTTGGCAATTTACATCCCGCCCAGCAGCATAACAAGGCTCCCAGTTCTCCATGGCCTGTCCTGCCTTGCTGGATTTTACACTTTTTTCAGATGGCCCTTTTGACCGGGGGGAAGTGAGACTTCATTGTAGTGCAGATTTCCTTTGCAAGCTTGCTTGGTTGGCCAAAAAGGGCGTATGCGTTTTTTCCTGAATATATTCAGGAAAAAACGCATACGCCCTTTTTGGCCAAGTGCATCATTGTGGACGTTCTGCCTCTTTTCCTATGCTTTCAATGCAATTCCAGTCTACCTCCTGAAATCGGTTTCCTGCAATTCTGCCCCGCTTTCAAGTCCTCTTGGCAGCCTTACTTCAGTATATTTTTGGACGATAGCTGTCATTTATAACTCTGCAGGTTTGTGAATTACAGTGCCCCTGAGCTCCTTTCTTCAACTCGCTTTCTTTTGATCTGGCCGCAACACCGCAGGATGGCTTCAGGCCCTAATCTGGTTCCGGCACGGCACACTGAGCCTTTGGTTATTTCCTCTTCCTGGTGGGAAATGAGAGTTAAATTTGCCCGTCCAGACACCTCCAGCTAGTCTCTCATTGGTTCTCCCTATTCCTGTTCATCTTCCGCAGAAATTGCAAACTGGGCCAAACAGGAGGTTAAAGGCGCTGACTCTCCAAGTCGGGAGAGTGTTAGTAAAGAATCTGGAATGTTGCACCCGAGTACCAGGGGAGGAAAACTGAGACATATTTGAACACGCCTCCCGTTCACACGGTTGATCATACTCTGGGTTCCACATGCATGTTTTAGCTGAAGGAAGAATACCTTAAACCTGGGTAGTTGAAACCCGTGGAATGGGTACCATGCAATATGACATCAAAGGGTCTTCATTTGCTCACCGAACCTCTCCAATCCTATCACTGCTGCGTTTATGCCCCTGTACACATGCTTGATTCTCTTTCGGAGACATAGCAATCCATAGGTTTTAAGATACTTACTAGTCAGGTACATTCTTAGGCGTTTAATATGCGGTGTTGAGTCCATTTCGTTGAGCAAGGAGTAGCTCTTGTCTATTCCATATTTGGCTTAAGGAACTTTATCTGTGCTCATTTCAATCTCTGGTTTTATGCAGCACCCCAACTCACCTTTCCCCTTAAGCAAGCATAAGTTGGTTTTCTAAATTTGAGACGCTGTTCTGTTTTGGAATTCAGTTCCTGTGTAGCCAAGTTTATATTCCGTGTATTAGTGATATCTTATGATGTTTCTTTTTCTGTGTGACTTATTTCAGTTAGAATCATCATACCTGAATCCACTCATTGTGCTGCTAAGGGCCTGATGACATAGATTTCATTGCTGAGTGATATTGCTTTGTAAGTAAATACCACAACTTCTTTATCCATTTTTCATTTTCTGCGATGTTGAACTTGTACTGTAAACGAGGTTCTTGTAAACAGAGGCGTCCCAAACTTTGGGGTGGCTGTGTCTTTTTGATTTTAATTTCCCTAAGCTATAGGACCATAAGTGGAAGTGCCCTAGGCTCTGTTGCTTTGTTTTTTAGATGTTTCAGGAAACACCATACACTTCTCCCGAGTGTCTGTTGGCAATTTACATCCCGCCCAGCAGCATAACAAGGCTCTCAGTTCTCCATGGCCTGTCCTGCCTTGCAGGATTTTACACTTTTTTCAGATGGCCCTTTTGACCGGGGGGAAGTGAGACTTCATTGTAGTGCAGATTTCCTTTGCAAGCTTGCTTGGTTGGCCAAAAAGGGCGTATGCGTTTTTCCCTGAATATATTCAGGAAAAAACGCATACGCCCTTTTTGGCCAAGTGCATCATTGTGGACGTTCTGCCTCTTTTCCTATGCTTTCAATGCAATTCCAGTCTACCTCCTGAAATCGGTTTCCTGCAATTCTGCCCCGCTTTCAAGTCCTCTTGGCAGCCTTACTTCAGTATATTTTTGGACGATAGCTGTCATTTATAACTCTGCAGGTTTGTGAATTACAGTGCCCCTGAGCTCCTTTCTTCAACTCGCTTTCTTTTGAGCTGGCCGCAACACCGCAGGATGGCTTCAGGCCCTAATCTTGTTCCAGCACGGCACGCTGAGCCTTTGGTTAATTCCTCTTCCTGGTGGGAAATGAGAGTTAAATTTGCCCGTCCAGACACCTCCAGCTAGTCTCTCATTGGTTCTCGCTATTCCTGTTCATCTTCCGCAGAAATTGCAAACTGGGCTAAACAGGAGGTTAAAGGGACTGACTCTCCAAGTCGGGAGAGTGTTAGTAAAGCGTCTGGAATGTTGCACCCGAGTACCAGGGTACGAAAACTGAGACATATTTGAACACGTCTCCCGATCACATGGTTGATCATACTCTGGGTTCCACATGCATGTTTTAGCTGAAGGAAGAATACCTTAAACCTGGGTAGTTGAAACCCGTGGAATGGGTACCATGCAATATGACATCAAAGGGTCTTCATTTGCTCACCGAACCTCTCCAATCCTATCACTGCTGCGTTTATGCCCCTGTACACATGCTTGATTCTCTTTCGGAGACATAGCAATCCATAGGTTTTAAGATACTTACTAGTCAGGTACATTCTTAGGCGTTTAATATGCGGTGTTGAGTCCATTTCATTGAGCAAGGAGTAGCTCTTGTCTATTCCATATTTGGCTTAAGGAACTTTATCTGTGCTCATTTCAATCTCTGGTTTTATGCAGCACCCCAACTCACCTTTCCCCTTAAGCAAGCATAAGTTGGTTTTCTAAATTTGAGACCCTGTTCTGTTTTGGAATTCAGTTCCTGTGTAGCCAAGTTTACATTCCGTGTATTACTGATATCTTATGATGTTTCTTTTTCTGTGTGACTTATTTCAGTTAGAATCATCATACCTGAATCCACTCATTGTGCTGCTAAGGGCCTGATGACATAGATTACATTGCTGAGTGATATTGCTTTGTAAGTAAATACCAAAAGTTCTTTATCCATTTTTCACTTTCTGCAATGTTGAACTTGTACTGTAAACGAGGTTCTTGTAAACAGAGCCGTTCCAAACATTGGGGTGTGTGTGTCTTTTTGATTTTAATTTCCCTAAGCTATAGGACCATAAGTGGAAGTGCCTTAGGCTCTGTTGCTTTGTTTTTTAGATGTTTCAGGAAACACCATACACTTCTCCGGAGTGTCTGTTGGCAATTTACATCCCGCCCAGCAGCATAACAAGGCTCCCAGTTCTCCATGGCCTGTCCTGCCTTGCTGGATTTTACACTTTTTTAAGATGGCCCTTTTGACCGGGGGGAAGTGAGACTTCATTGTAGTGCAGATTTCCTTTGCAAGCTTGCTTGGTTGGCCAAAAAGGGCGTATGCGTTTTTTCCTGAATATATTCAGGAAAAAACGCATACGCCCTTTTTGGCCAAGTGCATCATTGTGGACGTTCTGCCTCTTTTCCTATGCTTTCAATGCAATTCCAGTCTACCTCCTGAAATCGGTTTCCTGCAATTCTGCCCCGCTTTCAAGTCCTCTTGGCAGCCTTACTTCAGTATATTTTTGGACGATAGCTGTCATTTATAACTCTGCAGGTTTGTGAATTACAGTGCCCCTGAGCTCCTTTCTTCAACTCGCTTTCTTTTGATCTGGCCGCAACACCGCAGGATGGCTTCAGGCCCTAATCTGGTTCCGGCACGGCACACTGAGCCTTTGGTTATTTCCTCTTCCTGGTGGGAAATGAGAGTTAAATTTGCCCGTCCAGACACCTCCAGCTAGTCTCTCATTGGTTCTCCCTATTCCTGTTCATCTTCCGCAGAAATTGCAAACTGGGCCAAACAGGAGGTTAAAGGCGCTGACTCTCCAAGTCGGGAGAGTGTTAGTAAAGAATCTGGAATGTTGCACCCGAGTACCAGGGGAGGAAAACTGAGACATATTTGAACACGCCTCCCGTTCACACGGTTGATCATACTCTGGGTTCCACATGCATGTTTTAGCTGAAGGAAGAATACCTTAAACCTGGGTAGTTGAAACCCGTGGAATGGGTACCATGCAATATGACATCAAAGGGTCTTCATTTGCTCACCGAACCTCTCCAATCCTATCACTGCTGCGTTTATGCCCCTGTACACATGCTTGATTCTCTTTCGGAGACATAGCAATCCATAGGTTTTAAGATACTTACTAGTCAGGTACATTCTTAGGCGTTTAATATGCGGTGTTGAGTCCATTTCGTTGAGCAAGGAGTAGCTCTTGTCTATTCCATATTTGGCTTAAGGAACTTTATCTGTGCTCATTTCAATCTCTGGTTTTATGCAGCACCCCAACTCACCTTTCCCCTTAAGCAAGCATAAGTTGGTTTTCTAAATTTGAGACGCTGTTCTGTTTTGGAATTCAGTTCCTGTGTAGCCAAGTTTATATTCCGTGTATTAGTGATATCTTATGATGTTTCTTTTTCTGTGTGACTTATTTCAGTTAGAATCATCATACCTGAATCCACTCATTGTGCTGCTAAGGGCCTGATGACATAGATTTCATTGCTGAGTGATATTGCTTTGTAAGTAAATACCACAACTTCTTTATCCATTTTTCATTTTCTGCGATGTTGAACTTGTACTGTAAACGAGGTTCTTGTAAACAGAGGCGTCCCAAACTTTGGGGTGGCTGTGTCTTTTTGATTTTAATTTCCCTAAGCTATAGGACCATAAGTGGAAGTGCCCTAGGCTCTGTTGCTTTGTTTTTTAGATGTTTCAGGAAACACCATACACTTCTCCCGAGTGTCTGTTGGCAATTTACATCCCGCCCAGCAGCATAACAAGGCTCTCAGTTCTCCATGGCCTGTCCTGCCTTGCAGGATTTTACACTTTTTTCAGATGGCCCTTTTGACCGGGGGGAAGTGAGACTTCATTGTAGTGCAGATTTCCTTTGCAAGCTTGCTTGGTTGGCCAAAAAGGGCGTATGCATTTTTTCCTGAATATATTCAGGAAAAAACGCATACGCCCTTTTTGGCCAAGTGCATCATTGTGGACGTTCTGCCTCTTTTCCTATGCTTTCAATGCAATTCCAGTCTACCTCCTGAAATCGGTTTCCTGCAATTCTGCCCCGCTTTCAAGTCCTCTTGGCAGCCTTACTTCAGTATATTTTTGGACGATAGCTGTCATTTATAACTCTGCAGGTTTGTGAATTACAGTGCCCCTGAGCTCCTTTCTTCAACTCGCTTTCTTTTGAGCTGGCCGCAACACCGCAGGATGGCTTCAGGCCCTAATCTTGTTCCAGCACGGCACGCTGAGCCTTTGGTTAATTCCTCTTCCTGGTGGGAAATGAGAGTTAAATTTGCCCGTCCAGACACCTCCAGCTAGTCTCTCATTGGTTCTCGCTATTCCTGTTCATCTTCCGCAGAAATTGCAAACTGGGCTAAACAGGAGGTTAAAGGGACTGACTCTCCAAGTCGGGAGAGTGTTAGTAAAGCGTCTGGAATGTTGCACCCGAGTACCAGGGTACGAAAACTGAGACATATTTGAACACGTCTCCCGATCACATGGTTGATCATACTCTGGGTTCCACATGCATGTTTTAGCTGAAGGAAGAATACCTTAAACCTGGGTAGTTGAAACCCGTGGAATGGGTACCATGCAATATGACATCAAAGGGTCTTCATTTGCTCACCGAACCTCTCCAATCCTATCACTGCTGCGTTTATGCCCCTGTACACATGCTTGATTCTCTTTCGGAGACATAGCAATCCATAGGTTTTAAGATACTTACTAGTCAGGTACATTCTTAGGCGTTTAATATGCGGTGTTGAGTCCATTTCATTGAGCAAGGAGTAGCTCTTGTCTATTCCATATTTGGCTTAAGGAACTTTATCTGTGCTCATTTCAATCTCTGGTTTTATGCAGCACCCCAACTCACCTTTCCCCTTAAGCAAGCATAAGTTGGTTTTCTAAATTTGAGACCCTGTTCTGTTTTGGAATTCAGTTCCTGTGTAGCCAAGTTTACATTCCGTGTATTACTGATATCTTATGATGTTTCTTTTTCTGTGTGACTTATTTCAGTTAGAATCATCATACCTGAATCCACTCATTGTGCTGCTAAGGGCCTGATGACATAGATTACATTGCTGAGTGATATTGCTTTGTAAGTAAATACCAAAAGTTCTTTATCCATTTTTCACTTTCTGCAATGTTGAACTTGTACTGTAAACGAGGTTCTTGTAAACAGAGCCGTTCCAAACATTGGGGTGTGTGTGTCTTTTTGATTTTAATTTCCCTAAGCTATAGGACCATAAGTGGAAGTGCCTTAGGCTCTGTTGCTTTGTTTTTTAGATGTTTCAGGAAACACCATACACTTCTCCGGAGTGTCTGTTGGCAATTTACATCCCGCCCAGCAGCATAACAAGGCTCCCAGTTCTCCATGGCCTGTCCTGCCTTGCTGGATTTTACACTTTTTTAAGATGGCCCTTTTGACCGGGGGGAAGTGAGACTTCATTGTAGTGCAGATTTCCTTTGCAAGCTTGCTTGGTTGGCCAAAAAGGGCGTATGCGTTTTTTACTGAATATATTCAGGAAAAAACGCATACGCCCTTTTTGGCCAAGTGCATCATTGTGGACGTTCTGCCTCTTTTCCTATGCTTTCAATGCAATTCCAGTCTACCTCCTGAAATCGGTTTCCTGCAATTCTGCCCCGCTTTCAAGTCCTCTTGGCAGCCTTACTTCAGTATATTTTTGGACGATAGCTGTCATTTATAACTCTGCAGGTTTGTGAATTACAGTGCCCCTGAGCTCCTTTCTTCAACTCGCTTTCTTTTGAGCTGGCCGCAACACCGCAGGATGGCTTCAGGCTCTAATCTGGTTCCGGCACGGCACACTGAGCCTTTGGTTATTTCCTCTTCCTGGTGGGAAATGAGAGTTAAATTTGCCCGTCCAGACAACTCCAGCTAGTCTCTCATTGGTTCTCCCTATTCCTGTTCATCTTCCGCAGAAATTGCAAACTGGGCCAAACAGGACGTTAAAGGCGCTGACTCTCCAAGTCGGGAGAGTGTTAGTAAAGAATCTGGAATGTTGCACCCGAGTACCAGGGGAGGAAAACTGAGACATATTTGAACACATCTCCCGTTCACACGGTTGATCATACTCTGGGTTCCACATGCATGTTTTAGCTGAAGGAAGAATACCTTAAACCTGGAGAGTTGAGACCCGTGTAATGGGTACCATGCAAATTGACTTCAAAGGGTCTTCATTTGCTCACCGAACCTCTCCAATCCTATCACTGCTGCGTTTATGCCCCTGTACACACGCTTGATTCTCTTTCGGAGACATAGCAATCCATAGGTTTTAAGATACTTACTAGTCAGGTACATTCTTAGGCCTTTAATATGGGGTGTTGAGTCCATGTCCTTGAGCAAGGAGTAGCTCTTGTCTATTCCATATTTGGCTTAAAGAACTTTATCTGTGCTCATTTCAATCTCTGGTTTTATGCAGCACCCCAACTCACCTTTCCCCTTAAGCAAGAATAAGTTGGTTTTCTAAATTTGAGACGCTGTTCTGTTTTGGAATTCAGTTCCTGTGTAGCCAAGTTTATATTCCGTGTATTAGTGATATCTTATGATGTTTCTTTTTCTGTGTGACTTATTTCAGTTAGAATCATCATACCTGAATCCACTCATTGTGCTGCTAAGGGCCTGATGACATAGATTTCATTGCTGAGTGATATTGCTTTGTAAGTATATACCACAACTTCTTTATCCATTTTTCATTTTCTGCGATGTTGAACTTGTACTGTAAACGAGGTTCTTGTAAACAGAGGCGTCCCAAACTTTGGGGTGGCTGTGTCTTTTTTATTTTAATTTCCCTAAGCTATAGGACCATAAGTGGAAGTGCCCTAGGCTCTGTTGCTTTGTTTTTTAGATGTTTCAGGAAACACCATACACTTCTCCCGAGTGTCTGTTGGCAATTTACATCCCGCCCAGCAGCATAACAAGGCTCTCAGTTCTCCATGGCCTGTCCTGCCTTGCAGGATTTTACACTTTTTTCAGATGGCCCTTTTGACCGGGGGGAAGTGAGACTTCATTGTAGTGCAGATTTCCTTTGCAAGCTTGCTTGGTTGGCCAAAAAGGGCGTATGCGTTTTTCCCTGAATATATTCAGGAAAAAACGCATACGCCCTTTTTGGCCAAGTGCATCATTGTGGACGTTCTGCCTCTTTTCCTATGCTTTCAATGCAATTCCAGTCTACCTCCTGAAATCGGTTTCCTGCAATTCTGCCCCGCTTTCAAGTCCTCTTGGCAGCCTTACTTCAGTATATTTTTGGACGATAGCTGTCATTTATAACTCTGCAGGTTTGTGAATTACAGTGCCCCTGAGCTCCTTTCTTCAACTCGCTTTCTTTTGAGCTGGCCGCAACACCGCAGGATGGCTTCAGGCCCTAATCTTGTTCCAGCACGGCACGCTGAGCCTTTGGTTAATTCCTCTTCCTGGTGGGAAATGAGAGTTAAATTTGCCCGTCCAGACACCTCCAGCTAGTCTCTCATTGGTTCTCGCTACTCCTGTTCATCTTCCGCAGAAATTGCAAACTGGGCTAAACAGGAGGTTAAAGGGACTGACTCTCCAAGTAGGGAGAGTGTTAGTAAAGCGTCTGGAATGTTGCACCCGAGTACCAGGGTACGAAAACTGAGACATATTTGAACACGTCTCCCGATCACATGGTTGATCATACTCTGGGTTCCACATGCATGTTTTAGCTGAAGGAAGAATACCTTAAACCTGGGTAGTTGAAACCCGTGGAATGGGTACCATGCAATATGACATCAAAGGGTCTTCATTTGCTCACCGAACCTCTCCAATCCTATCACTGGTGCGTTTATGCCCCTGTACACATGCTTGATTCTCTTTCGGAGACATAGCAATCCATAGGTTTTAAGATACTTACTAGTCAGGTACATTCTTAGACGTTTAATATGCGGTGTTGAGTTCATTTCGTTGAGCAAGGAGTAGCTCTTGTCTATTCCATATTTGGCTTAAGGAACTTTATCTGTGCTCATTTCAATCTCTGGTTTTATGCAGCACCCCAACTCACCTTTCCCCTTAAGCAAGCATAAGTTGGTTTTCTAAATTTGAGACCCTGTTCTGTTTTGGAATTCAGTTCCTGTGTAGCCAAGTTTACATTCCGTGTATTACTGATATCTTATGATGTTTCTTTTTCTGTGTGACTTATTTCAGTTAGAATCATCATACCTGAATCCACTCATTGTGCTGCTAAGGGCCTGATGACATAGATTTCATTGCTGAGTGATATTGCTTTGTAAGTAAATACCAAAAGTTCTTTATCCATTTTTCACTTTCTGCGATGTTGAACTTGTACTGTAAACGAGGTTCTTGTAAACAGAGCCGTTCCAAACTTTGGGGTGGGTGTGTCTTTTTGATTTTAATTTCCCTAAGCTATAGGACCATAAGTGGAAGTGCCCTAGGCTCTGTTGCTTTGTTTTTTAGATGTTTCAGGAAACACCATACACTTCTCCCGAGTGTCTGTTGGCAATTTACATCCCGCCCAGCAGCATAACAAGGCTCCCAGTTCTCCATGGCCTGTCCTGCCTTGCTGGATTTTACACTTTTTTCAGATGGCCCTTTTGACCGGGGGGAAGTGAGACTTCATTGTAGTGCAGATTTCCTTTGCAAGCTTGCTTGGTTGGCCAAAAAGGGCGTATGCGTTTTTTCCTGAATATATTCAGGAAAAAACGCATACGCCCTTTTTGGCCAAGTGCATCATTGTGGACGTTCTGCCTCTTTTCCTATGCTTTCAATGCAATTCCAGTCTACCTCCTGAAATCGGTTTCCTGCAATTCTGCCCCGCTTTCAAGTCCTCTTGGCAGCCTTACTTCAGTATATTTTTGGACGATAGCTGTCATTTATAACTCTGCAGGTTTGTGAATTACAGTGCCCCTGAGCTCCTTTCTTCAACTCGCTTTCTTTTGAGCTGGCCGCAACACCGCAGGATGGCTTCAGGCCCTAATCTGGTTCCAGCACGGCACACTGAGCCTTTGGTTATTTCCTCTTCCTGGTGGGAAATGAGAGTTAAATTTGCCCGTCCAGACAACTCCAGCTAGTCTCTCATTGGTTCTCCCTATTCCTGTTCATCTTCCGCAGAAATTGCAAACTGGGCCAAACAGGAGGTTAAAGGCGCTGACTCTCCAAGTCGGGAGAGTGTTAGTAAAGAATCTGGAATGTTGCACCCGAGTACCAGGGGAGGAAAACTGAGACATATTTGAACACGTCTCCCTTTCACACGGTTGATCATACTCTGGGTTCCACATGCATGTTTTAGCTGAAGGAAGAATACCTTAAACCTGGGTAGTTGAAACCCGTGGAATGGGTACCATGCAATATGACATCAAAGGGTCTTCATTTGCTCACCGAACCTCTCCAATCCTATCACTGCTGCGTTTATGCCCCTGTACACATGCTTGATTCTCTTTTGGAGACATAGCAATCCATAGGTTTTAAGATACTTACTAGTCAGGTACATTCTTAGGCGTTTAATATGCGGTGTTGAGTCCATTTCATTGAGCAAGGAGTAGCTCTTGTCTATTCCATATTTGGCTTAAGGAACTTTATCTGTGCTCATTTCAATCTCTGGTTTTATGCAGCACCCCAACTCACCTTTCCCCTTAAGCAAGCATAAGTTGGTTTTCTAAATTTGAGACGCTGTTCTGTTTTGGAATTCAGTTCCTGTGTAGCCAAGTTTATATTCCGTGTATTAGTGATATCTTATGATGTTTCTTTTTCTGTGTGACTTATTTCAGTTAGAATCATCATACCTGAATCCACTCATTGTGCTGCTAAGGGCCTGATGACATAGATTTCATTGCTGAGTGATATTGCTTTGTAAGTAAATACCACAACTTCTTTATCCATTTTTCATTTTCTGCAAAGTTGAACTTGTACTGTAAACGAGGTTCTTGTAAACAGAGGCGTCCCAAACTTTGGGGTGGCTGTGTCTTTTTGATTTTAATTTCCCTAAGCTATAGGACCATAAGTGGAAGTGCCCTAGGCTCTGTTGCTTTGTTTTTTAGATGTTTCAGGAAACACCATACACTTCTCCCGAGTGTCTGTTGGCAATTTACATCCCGCCCAGCAGCATAACAAGGCTCTCAGTTCTCCATGGCCTGTCCTGCCTTGCAGGATTTTACACTTTTTTCAGATGGCCCTTTTGACCGGGGGGAAGTGAGACTTCATTGTAGTGCAGATTTCCTTTGCAAGCTTGCTTGGTTGGCCAAAAAGGGCGTATGCGTTTTTCCCTGAATATATTCAGGAAAAAACGCATACGCCCTTTTTGGCCAAGTGCATCATTGTGGACGTTCTGCCTCTTTTCCTATGCTTTCAATGCAATTCCAGTCTACCTCCTGAAATCGGTTTCCTGCAATTCTGCCCCGCTTTCAAGTCCTCTTGGCAGCCTTACTTCAGTATATTTTTGGACGATAGCTGTCATTTATAACTCTGCAGGTTTGTGAATTACAGTGCCCCTGAGCTCCTTTCTTCAACTCGCTTTCTTTTGAGCTGGCCGCAACACCGCAGGATGGCTTCAGGCCCTAATCTTGTTCCAGCATGGCACGCTGAGCCTTTGGTTAATTCCTCTTCCTGGTGGGAAATGAGAGTTAAATTTGCCCGTCCAGACACCTCCAGCTAGTCTCTCATTGGTTCTCGCTATTCCTGTTCATCTTCCGCAGAAATTGCAAACTGGGCTAAACAGGAGGTTAAACGGACTGACTCTCCAAGTCGGGAGAGTGTTAGTAAAGCGTCTGGAATGTTGTACCCGAGTACCAGGGTACGAAAACTGAGACATATTTGAACACGTCTCCCCATCACATGGTTGATCATATTCTGGGTTCCACATGCATGTTTTAGCTGAAGGAAGAATACCTTAAACCTGGGTAGTTGAAACCCGTGGAATGGGTACCATGCAATATGACATCAAAGGGTCTTCATTTGCTCACCGAACCTCTCCAATCCTATCACTGCTGCGTTTATGCCCCTGTACACATGCTTGATTCTCTTTCGGAGACATAGCAATCCATAGGTTTTAAGATACTTACTAGTCAGGTACATTCTTAGGCGTTTAATATGCGGTGTTGAGTCCATTTCATTGAGCAAGGAGTAGCTCTTGTCTATTCCATATTTGGCTTAAGGAACTTTATCTGTGCTCATTTCAATCTCTGGTTTTATGCAGCACCCCAACTCACCTTTCCCCTTAAGCAAGCATAAGTTGGTTTTCTAAATTTGAGACCCTGTTCTGTTTTGGAATTCAGTTCCTGTGTAGCCAAGTTTACATTCCGTGTATTACTGATATCTTATGATGTTTCTTTTTCTGTGTGACTTATTTCAGTTAGAATCATCATACCTGAATCCACTCATTGTGCTGCTAAGGGCCTGATGACATAGATTACATTGCTGAGTGATATTGCTTTGTAAGTAAATACCAAAAGTTCTTTATCCATTTTTCACTTTCTGCAATGTTGAACTTGTACTGTAAACGAGGTTCTTGTAAACAGAGCCGTTCCAAACATTGGGGTGTGTGTGTCTTTTTGATTTTAATTTCCCTAAGCTATAGGACCATAAGTGGAAGTGCCCTAGGCTCTGTTGCTTTGTTTTTTAGATGTTTCAGGAAACACCATACACTTCTCCGGAGTGTCTGTTGGCAATTTACATCCCGCCCAGCAGCATAACAAGGCTCCCAGTTCTCCATGGCCTGTCCTGCCTTGCTGGATTTTACACTTTTTTAAGATGGCCCTATTGACCGGGGGGAAGTGAGACTTCATTGTAGTGCAGATTTCCTTTGCAAGCTTGCTTGGTTGGCCAAAAAGGGCGTATGCGTTTTTTCCTGAATATATTCAGGAAAAAACGCATACGCCCTTTTTGGCCAAGTGCATCATTGTGGACGTTCTGCCTCTTTTCCTATGCTTTCAATGCAATTCCAGTCTACCTCCTGAAATCGGTTTCCTGCAATTCTGCCCCGCTTTCAAGTCCTCTTGGCAGCCTTACTTCAGTATATTTTTGGACGATAGCTGTCATTTATAACTCTGCAGGTTTGTGAATTACAGTGCCCCTGAGCTCCTTTCTTCAACTCGCTTTCTTTTGAGCTGGCCGCAACACCGCAGGATGGCTTCAGGCTCTAATCTGGTTCCGGCACGGCACACTGAGCCTTTGGTTATTTCCTCTTCCTGGTGGGAAATGAGAGTTAAATTTGCCCGTCCAGACAACTCCAGCTAGTCTCTCATTGGTTCTCCCTATTCCTGTTCATCTTCCGCAGAAATTGCAAACTGGGCCAAACAGGACGTTAAAGGTGCTGACTCTCCAAGTCGGGAGAGTGTTAGTAAAGAATCTGGAATGTTGCACCCGAGTACCAGGGGAGGAAAACTGAGACATATTTGAACACATCTCCCGTTCACACGGTTGATCATACTCTGGGTTCCACATGCATGTTTTAGCTGAAGGAAGAATACCTTAAACCTGGAGAGTTGAGACCCGTGTAATGGGTACCATGCAAATTGACTTCAAAGGGTCTTCATTTGCTCACCGAACCTCTCCAATCCTATCACTGCTGCGTTTATGCCCCTGTACACACGCTTGATTCTCTTTCGGAGACATAGCAATCCATAGGTTTTAAGATACTTACTAGTCAGGTACATTCTTAGGCGTTTAATATGGGGTGTTGAGTCCATTTCCTTGAGCAAGGAGTAGCTCTTGTCTATTCCATATTTGGCTTAAAGAACTTTATCTGTGCTCATTTCAATCTCTGGTTTTATGCAGCACCCCAACTCACCTTTCCCCTTAAGCAAGCATAAGTTGGTTTTCTAAATTTGAGACGCTGTTCTGTTTTGGAATTCAGTTCCTGTGTAGCCAAGTTTATATTCCGTGTATTAGTGATATCTTATGATGTTTCTTTTTCTGTGTGACTTATTTCAGTTAGAATCATCATACCTGAATCCACTCATTGTGTTGCTAAGGGCCTGATGACATAGATTTCATTGCTGAGTGATATTGCTTTGTAAGTAAATACCACAACTTCTTTATCCATTTTTCATTTTCTGCGATGTTGAACTTGTACTGTAAACGAGGTTCTTGTAAACAGAGGCGTCCCAATCTTTGGGGTGGCTGTGTCTTTTTGATTTTAATTTCCCTAAGCTATAGGACCATAAGTGGAAGTGCCCTAGGCTCTGTTGCTTTGTTTTTTAGATGTTTCAGGAAACACCATACACTTCTCCCGAGTGTCTGTTGGCAATTTACATCCCGCCCAGCAGCATAACAAGGCTCTCAGTTCTCCATGGCCTGTCCTGCCTTGCAGGATTTTACACTTTTTTCAGATGGCCCTTTTGACCGGGGGGAAGTGAGACTTCATTGTAGTGCAGATTTCCTTTGCAAGCTTGCTTGGTTGGCCAAAAAGGGCGTATGCGTTTTTCCCTGAATATATTCAGGAAAAAACGCATACGCCCTTTTTGGCCAAGTGCATCATTGTGGACGTTCTGCCTCTTTTCCTATGCTTTCAATGCAATTCCAGTCTACCTCCTGAAATCGGTTTCCTGCAATTCTGCCCCGCTTTCAAGTCCTCTTGGCAGCCTTACTTCAGTATATTTTTGGACGATAGCTGTCATTTATAACTCTGCAGGTTTGTGAATTACAGTGCCCCTGAGCTCCTTTCTTCAACTCGCTTTCTTTTGAGCTGGCCGCAACACCGCAGGATGGCTTCAGGCCCTAATCTTGTTCCAGCACGGCACGCTGAGCCTTTGGTTAATTCCTCTTCCTGGTGGGAAATGAGAGTTAAATTTGCCCGTCCAGACACCTCCAGCTAGTCTCTCATTGGTTCTCGCTACTCCTGTTCATCTTCCGCAGAAATTGCAAACTGGGCTAAACAGGAGGTTAAAGGGACTGACTCTCCAAGTCGGGAGAGTGTTAGTAAAGCGTCTGGAATGTTGCACCCGAGTACCAGGGTACGAAAACTGAGACATATTTGAACACGTCTCCCGATCACATGGTTGATCATACTCTGGGTTCCACATGCATGTTTTAGCTGAAGGAAGAATACCTTAAACCTGGGTAGTTGAAACCCGTGGAATGGGTACCATGCAATATGACATCAAAGGGTCTTCATTTGCTCACCGAACCTCTCCAATCCTATCACTGGTGCGTTTATGCCCCTGTACACATGCTTGATTCTCTTTCGGAGACATAGCAATCCATAGGTTTTAAGATACTTACTAGTCAGGTACATTCTTAGGCGTTTAATATGCGGTGTTGAGTCCATTTCGTTGAGCAAGGAGTAGCTCTTGTCTATTCCATATTTGGCTTAAGGAACTTTATGTGTGCTCATTTCAATCTCTGGTTTTATGCAGAACCCCAACTCACCTTTCCCCTTAAGCAAGCATAAGTTGGTTTTCTAAATTTGAGACCCTGTTCTGTTTTGGAATTCAGTTCCTGTGTAGCCAAGTTTACATTCCGTGTATTACTGATATCTTATGATGTTTCTTTTTCTGTGTGACTTATTTCAGTTAGAATCATCATACCTGAATCCACTCATTGTGCTGCTAAGGGCCTGATGACATAGATTTCATTGCTGAGTGATATTGCTTTGTAAGTAAATACCACAAGTTCTTTATCCATTTTTCACTTTCTGCGATGTTGAACTTGTACTGTAAACGAGGTTCTTGTAAACAGAGTCGTTCCAAACTTTGGGGTGGGTGTGTCTTTTTGATTTTAATTTCCCTAAGCTATAGGACCATAAGTGGAAGTGCCCTAGGCTCTGTTGCTTTGTTTTTTAGATGTTTCAGGAAACACCATACACTTCTCCCGAGTGTCTGTTGGCAATTTACATCCCGCCCAGCAGCATAACAAGGCTCCCAGTTCTCCATGGCCTGTCCTGCCTTGCTGGATTTTACACTTTTTTCAGATGGCCCTTTTGACCGGGGGGAAGTGAGACTTCATTGTAGTGCAGATTTCCTTTGCAAGCTTGCTTGGTTGGCCAAAAAGGGCGTATGCGTTTTTTCCTGAATATATTCAGGAAAAAACGCATACGCCCTTTTTGGCCAAGTGCATCATTGTGGACGTTCTGCCTCTTTTCCTATGCTTTCAATGCAATTCCAGTCTACCTCCTGAAATCGGTTTCCTGCAATTCTGCCCCGCTTTCAAGTCCTCTTGGCAGCCTTACTTCAGTATATTTTTGGACGATAGCTGTCATTTATAACTCTGCAGGTTTGTGAATTACAGTGCCCCTGAGCTCCTTTCTTCAACTCGCTTTCTTTTGAGCTGGCCGCAACACCGCAGGATGGCTTCAGGCTCTAATCTGGTTCCGGCACGGCACACTGAGCCTTTGGTTATTTCCTCTTCCTGGTGGGAAATGAGAGTTAAATTTGCCCGTCCAGACAACTCCAGCTAGTCTCTCATTGGTTCTCCCTATTCCTGTTCATCTTCCGCAGAAATTGCAAACTGGGCCAAACAGGAGGTTAAAGGCGCTGACTCTCCAAGTCGGGAGAGTGTTAGTAAAGAATCTGGAATGTTGCACCCGAGTACCAGGGGAGGAAAACTGAGACATATTTGAACACGTCTCCCGTTCACACGGTTGATCATACTCTGGGTTCCACATGCATGTTTTAGCTGAAGGAAGAATACCTTAAACCTGGAGAGTTGAGACCCGTGTAATGGGTACCATGCAAATTGACTTCAAAGGGTCTTCATTTGCTCACCGAACCTCTCCAATCCTATCACTGCTGCGTTTATGCCCCTGTACACACGCTTGATTCTCTTTCGGAGACATAGCAATCCATAGGTTTTAAGATACTTACTAGTCAGGTACATTCTTAGGCGTTTAATATGGGGTGTTGAGTCCATTTCGTTGAGCAAGGAGTAGCTCTTGTCTATTCCATATTTGGCTTAAAGAACTTTATCTGTGCTCATTTCAATCTCTGGTTTTATGCAGCACCCCAACTCACCTTTCCCCTTAAGCAAGCATAAGTTGGTTTTCTAAATTTGAGACCCTGTTCTGTTTTGGAATTCAGTTCCTGTGTAGCCAAGTTTATATTCTGTGTATTAGTGATATCTTATGGTGTTTCTTTTTCTGTGTGACTTATTTCAGTTAGAATCATCATACCTGAATCCACTCATTGTGCTGCTAAGGGCCTGATGACATAGATTTCATTGCTGAGTGATACTGCATTGTACGTAAGTACCACAAGTTCTTTATCCATTTTTCACTTTCTGTGATATTGAACTTGTACGGTAAACGAGGTTCTTGTAAACAGAGCCGTTCCAAACTTTGGGGTGGGTGTGTCTTTTTTATTTTAATTTCCCTAAGCTATAGGACCATAAGTGGAAGTGCCCTAGGCTCTGTTGCTTTGTTTTTTAGATGTTTCAGGAAACACCATACACTTCTCCCGAGTGTCTGTTGGCAATTTACATCCCGCCCAGCAGCATAACAAGGCTCCCAGTTCTCCATGGCCTGTCCTGCCTTGCTGGATTTTACACTTTTTTCAGATGGCCCTTTTGACCGGGGGGAAGTGAGACTTCATTGTAGTGCAGATTTCCTTTGCAAGCTTGCTTGGTTGGCCAAAAAGGGCGTATGCGTTTTTCCCTGAATATATTCAGGAAAAAACGCATACGCCCTTTTTGGCCAAGTGCATCTTTGTGGACGTTCTGCCTCTTTTCCTATGCTTTCAATGCAATTCCAGTCTACCTCCTGAAATCGGTTTCCTGCAATTCTGCCCCGCTTTCAAGTCCTCTTGGCAGCCTTACTTCAGTATATTTTTGGACGATAGCTGTCATTTATAACTCTGCAGGTTTGTGAATTACAGTGCCCCTGAGCTCCTTTCTTCAACTCGCTTTCTTGTGAGCTGGCCGCAACACCGCAGGATGGCTTCAGGCCCTAATCTTGTTCCAGCATGGCACGCTGAGCCTTTGGTTAATTCCTCTTCCTGGTGGGAAATGAGAGTTAAATTTGCCCGTCCAGACACCTCCAGCTAGTCTCTCATTGGTTCTCGCTATTCCTGTTCATCTTCCGCAGAAATTGCAAACTGGGCTAAACAGGAGGTTAAACGGACTGACTCTCCAAGTCGGGAGAGTGTTAGTAAAGCGTCTGGAATGTTGCACCCGAGTACCAGGGTACGAAAACTGAGACATATTTGAACACGTCTCCCCATCACATGGTTGATCATATTCTCGGTTCCACATGCATGTTTTAGCTGAAGGAAGAATACCTTAAACCTGGGTAGTTGAAACCCGTGGAATGGGTACCATGCAATATGACATCAAAGGGTCTTCATTTGCTCACCGAACCTCTCCAATCCTATCACTGCTGCGTTTATGCCCCTGTACACATGCTTGATTCTCTTTCGGAGACATAGCAATCCATAGGTTTTAAGATATTTACTAGTCAGGTACATTCTTAGGCGTTTAATATGCGGTGTTGAGTCCATTTCATTGAGCAAGGAGTAGCTCTTGTCTATTCCATATTTGGCTTAAGGAACTTTATCTGTGCTCATTTCAATCTCTGGTTTTATGCAGCATCCCAACTCACATTTCCCCTTAAGCAAGCATAAGTTGGTTTTCTAAATTTGAGACCCTGTTCTGTTTTGGAATTCAGTTCTTGTGTAGCCAAGTTTACATTCCGTGTATTACTGATATCTTATGATGTTTCTTTTTCTGTGTGACTTATTTCAGTTAGAATCATCATACCTGAATCCACTCATTGTGCTGCTAAGGGCCTGATGACATAGATTACATTGCTGAGTGATATTGCTTTGTAAGTAAATACCAAAAGTTCTTTATCCATTTTTCACTTTCTGCAATGTTGAACTTGTACTGTAAACGAGGTTCTTGTAAACAGAGCCGTTCCAAACATTGGGGTGTGTGTGTCTTTTTGATTTTAATTTCCCTAATCTATAGGACCATAAGTGGAAGTGCCCTAGGCTCTGTTGCTTTGTTTTTTAGATGTTTCAGGAAACACCATACACTTCTCCGGAGTGTCTGTTGGCAATTTACATCCCGCCCAGCAGCATAACAAGGTTCCCAGTTCTCCATGGCCTGTCCTGCCTTGCTGGATTTTACACTTTTTTAAGATGGCCCTTTTGACCGGGGGGAAGTGAGACTTCATTGTAGTGCAGATTTCCTTTGCAAGCTTGCTTGGTTGGCCAAAAAGGGCGTATGCGTTTTTTCCTGAATATATTCAGGAAAAAACGCATACGCCCTTTTTGGCCAAGTGCATCATTGTGGACGTTCTGCCTCTTTTCCTATGCTTTCAATGCAATTCCAGTCTACCTCCTGAAATCGGTTTCCTGCAATTCTGCCCCGCTTTCAAGTCCTCTTGGCAGCCTTACTTCAGTATATTTTTGGACGATAGCTGTCATTTATAACTCTGCAGATTTGTGAATTACAGTGCCCCTGAGCTCCTTTCTTCAACTCGCTTTCTTTTGAGCTGGCTGCAACACCGCAGGATGGCTTCAGGCTCTAATCTGGTTCCGGCACGGCACACTGAGCCTTTGGTTATTTCCTCTTCCTGGTGGGAAATGAGAGTTAAATTTGCCCGTCCAGACAACTCCAGCTAGTCTCTCATTGGTTCTCCCTATTCCTGTTCATCTTCCGCAGAAATTGCAAACTGGGCCAAACAGGACGTTAAAGGCGCTGACTCTCCAAGTCGGGAGAGTGTTAGTAAAGAATCTGGAATGTTGCACCCGAGTACCAGGGGAGGAAAACTGAGACATATTTGAACACGTCTCCCGTTCACACGGTTGATCATACTCTGGGTTCCACATGCATGTTTTAGCTGAAGGAAGAATACCTTAAACCTGGAGAGTTGAGACCCGTGTAATGGGTACCATGCAAATTGACTTCAAAGGGTCTTCATTTGCTCACCGAACCTCTCCAATCCTATCACTGCTGCGTTTACGCCCCTGTACACACGCTTGATTCTCTTTCGGAGACATAGCAATCCATAGGTTTTAAGATACTTACTAGTCAGGTACATTCTTAGGCGTTTAATATGGGGTGTTGAGTCCATTTCATTGAGCAAGGAGTAGCTCTTGTCTATTCCATATTTGGCTTAAGGAACTTTATCTGTGCTCATTTCAATCTCTGGTTTTATGCGGCACCCCAACTCACCTTTCCCCTTAAGCAAGCATAAGTTGGTTTTCTAAATTTGAGACCCTGTTCTGTTCTGTAATTCAGTTCCTGTGTAGCCAAGTTTACATTCCGTGTATTACTGATACCTTATGATGTTTCATTTTCTGTGTGACTTATTTCAGTTAGAATCATCATACCTGAATCCACTCATTGTGCTGCTAAGGGCCTGATGACATAGATTTCATTGCTGAGTGATATTGCTTTGCAAGTAAATACCACAACTTCTTTATCCATTTTTCACTTTCTGCGATGTTGAACTTGTACTGTAAATGAGGTTCTTGTAAACAGAGGCGTCCCAAACTTTGGGGTGGCTGTGTCTTTTTGATTTTAATTTCCCTAAGCTATAGGACCATAAGTGGAAGTGCCCTAGGCTCTGTTGCTTTGTTTTTTAGATGTTTCAGGAAACACCATACACTTCTCCCGAGTGTCTGTTGGCAATTTACATCCCGCCCAGCAGCATAACAAGGCTCCCAGTTCTCCATGGCCTGTCCTGCCTTGCTGGATTTTACACTTTTTTCAGATGGCCCTTTTGACCGGGGGGAAGTGAGACTTCATTGTAGTGCAGATTTCCTTTGCAAGCTTGCTTGGTTGGCCAAAAAGGGCGTATGCGTTTTTTCCTGAATATATTCAGGAAAAAACGCATACGCCCTTTTTGGCCAAGTGCATCATTGTGGACGTTCTGCCTCTTTTCCTATGCTTTCAATGCAATTCCAGTCTACCTCCTGAAATCGGTTTCCTGCAATTCTGCCCCGCTTTCAAGTCCTCTTGGCAGCCTTACTTCAGTATATTTTTGGACGATAGCTGTCATTTATAACTCTGCAGGTTTGTGAATTACAGTGCCCCCGAGCTCCTTTCTTCAACTCGCTTTCTTTTGAGCTGGCCGCAACACCGCAGGATGGCTTCAGGCCCTAATATTGTTCCAGCACGGCACGCTGAGCCTTTGGTTAATTCCTCTTCCTGGTGGGAAATGAGAGTTAAATTTGCCCGTCCAGACACCTCCAGCTAGTCTCTCATTGGTTCTCGCTATTCCTGTTCATCTTCCGCAGAAATTGCAAACTGGGCTAAACAGGAGGTTAAAGGGACTGACTCTCCAAGTCGGGAGAGTGTTAGTAAAGCGTCTGGAATGTTACACCCGAGTACCAGGGTACGAAAACTGAGACATATTTGAACACGTCTCCCGATCACATGGTTGATCATACTCTGGGTTCCACATGCATGTTTTAGCTGAAGGAAGAATACCTTAAACCTGGGTAGTTGAAACCCGTGGAATGGGTACCATGCAATATGACATCAAAGGGTCTTCATTTGCTCACCGAACCTCTCCAATCCTATCACTGCTGTGTTTATGCCCCTGTACACATGCTTGATTCTCTTTCGGAGACATAGCAATCCATAGGTTTTAAGATACTTACTAGTCAGGTACATTCTTAGGCGTTTAATATGGGGTGTTGAGTCCATTTCCTTGAGCAAGGAGTAGCTCTTGTCTATTCCATATTTGGCTTAAAGAACTTTATCTGTGCTCATTTCAATCTCTGGTTTTATGCAGCACCCCAACTCACCTTTCCCCTTAAGCAAGCATAAGTTGGTTTTCTAAATTTGAGACGCTGTTCTGTTTTGGAATTCAGTTCCTGTGTAGCCAAGTTTATATTCCGTGTATTAGTGATATCTTATGATGTTTCTTTTTCTGTGTGACTTATTTCAGTTAGAATCATCATACCTGAATCCACTCATTGTGTTGCTAAGGGCCTGATGACATAGATTTCATTGCTGAGTGATATTGCTTTGTAAGTAAATACCACAACTTCTTTATCCATTTTTCATTTTCTGCGATGTTGAACTTGTACTGTAAACGAGGTTCTTGTAAACAGAGGCGTCCCAATCTTTGGGGTGGCTGTGTCTTTTTGATTTTAATTTCCCTAAGCTATAGGACCATAAGTGGAAGTGCCCTAGGCTCTGTTGCTTTGTTTTTTAGATGTTTCAGGAAACACCATACACTTCTCCCGAGTGTCTGTTGGCAATTTACATCCCGCCCAGCAGCATAACAAGGCTCTCAGTTCTCCATGGCCTGTCCTGCCTTGCAGGATTTTACACTTTTTTCAGATGGCCCTTTTGACCGGGGGGAAGTGAGACTTCATTGTAGTGCAGATTTCCTTTGCAAGCTTGCTTGGTTGGCCAAAAAGGGCGTATGCGTTTTTCCCTGAATATATTCAGGAAAAAACGCATACGCCCTTTTTGGCCAAGTGCATCATTGTGGACGTTCTGCCTCTTTTCCTATGCTTTCAATGCAATTCCAGTCTACCTCCTGAAATCGGTTTCCTGCAATTCTGCCCCGCTTTCAAGTCCTCTTGGCAGCCTTACTTCAGTATATTTTTGGACGATAGCTGTCATTTATAACTCTGCAGGTTTGTGAATTACAGTGCCCCTGAGCTCCTTTCTTCAACTCGCTTTCTTTTGAGCTGGCCGCAACACCGCAGGATGGCTTCAGGCCCTAATCTTGTTCCAGCACGGCACGCTGAGCCTTTGGTTAATTCCTCTTCCTGGTGGGAAATGAGAGTTAAATTTGCCCGTCCAGACACCTCCAGCTAGTCTCTCATTGGTTCTCGCTACTCCTGTTCATCTTCCGCAGAAATTGCAAACTGGGCTAAACAGGAGGTTAAAGGGACTGACTCTCCAAGTCGGGAGAGTGTTAGTAAAGCGTCTGGAATGTTGCACCCGAGTACCAGGGTACGAAAACTGAGACATATTTGAACACGTCTCCCGATCACATGGTTGATCATACTCTGGGTTCCACATGCATGTTTTAGCTGAAGGAAGAATACCTTAAACCTGGGTAGTTGAAACCCGTGGAATGGGTACCATGCAATATGACATCAAAGGGTCTTCATTTGCTCACCGAACCTCTCCAATCCTATCACTGGTGCGTTTATGCCCCTGTACACATGCTTGATTCTCTTTCGGAGACATAGCAATCCATAGGTTTTAAGATACTTACTAGTCAGGTACATTCTTAGACGTTTAATATGCGGTGTTGAGTTCATTTCGTTGAGCAAGGAGTAGCTCTTGTCTATTCCATATTTGGCTTAAGGAACTTTATCTGTGCTCATTTCAATCTCAGGTTTTATGCAGCACCCCAACTCACCTTTCCCCTTAAGCAAGCATAAGTTGGTTTTCTAAATTTGAGACCCTGTTCTGTTTTGGAATTCAGTTCCTGTGTAGCCAAGTTTACATTCCGTGTATTACTGATATCTTATGATGTTTCTTTTTCTGTGTGACTTATTTCAGTTAGAATCATCATACCTGAATCCACTCATTGTGCTGCTAAGGGCCTGATGACATAGATTTCATTGCTGAGTGATATTGCTTTGTAAGTAAATACCACAAGTTCTTTATCCATTTTTCACTTTCTGCGATGTTGAACTTGTACTGTAAACGAGGTTCTTGTAAACAGAGTCGTTCCAAACTATGGGGTGGGTGTGTCTTTTTGATTTTAATTTCCCTAAGCTATAGGACCATAAGTGGAAGTGCCCTAGGCTCTGTTGCTTTGTTTTTTAGATGTTTCAGGAAACACCATACACTTCTCCCGAGTGTCTGTTGGCAATTTACATCCCGCCCAGCAGCATAACAAGGCTCCCAGTTCTCCATGGCCTGTCCTGCCTTGCTGGATTTTACACTTTTTTCAGATGGCCCTTTTGACCGGGGGGAAGTGAGACTTCATTGTAGTGCAGATTTCCTTTGCAAGCTTGCTTGGTTGGCCAAAAAGGGCGTATGCGTTTTTTCCTGAATATATTCAGGAAAAAACGCATACGCCCTTTTTGGCCAAGTGCATCATTGTGGACGTTCTGCCTCTTTTCCTATGCTTTCAATGCAATTCCAGTCTACCTCCTGAAATCGGTTTCCTGCAATTCTGCCCCGCTTTCAAGTCCTCTTGGCAGCCTTACTTCAGTATATTTTTGGACGATAGCTGTCATTTATAACTCTGCAGGTTTGTGAATTACAGTGCCCCTGAGCTCCTTTCTTCAACTCGCTTTCTTTTGAGCTGGCCGCAACACCGCCGGATGGCTTCAGGCTCTAATCTGGTTCCGGCACGGCACACTGAGCCTTTGGTTATTTCCTCTTCCTGGTGGGAAATGAGAGTTAAATTTGCCCGTCCAGACAACTCCAGCTAGTCTCTCATTGGTTCTCCCTATTCCTGTTCATCTTCCGCAGAAATTGCAAACTGGGCCAAACAGGAGGTTAAAGGCGCTGACTCTCCAAGTCGGGAGAGTGTTAGTAAAGAATCTGGAATGTTGCACCCGAGTACCAGGGGAGGAAAACTGAGACATATTTGAACACGTCTCCCGTTCACACGGTTGATCATACTCTGGGTTCCACATGCATGTTTTAGCTGAAGGAAGAATACCTTAAACCTGGAGAGTTGAGACCCGTGTAATGGGTACCATGCAAATTGACTTCAAAGGGTCTTCATTTGCTCACCGAACCTCTCCAATCCTATCAGTGCTGCGTTTATGCCCCTGTACACACGCTTGATTCTCTTTCGGAGACATAGCAATCCATAGGTTTTAAGATACTTACTAGTCAGGTACATTCTTAGGCGTTTAATATGGGGTGTTGAGTCCATTTCGTTGAGCAAGGAGTAGCTCTTGTCTATTCCATATTTGGCTTAAAGAACTTTATCTGTGCTCATTTCAATCTCTGGTTTTATGCAGCACCCCAACTCACCTTTCCCCTTAAGCAAGCATAAGTTGGTTTTCTAAATTTGAGACCCTGTTCTGTTTTGGAATTCAGTTCCTGTGTAGCCAAGTTTATATTCTGTGTATTAGTGATATCTTATGGTGTTTCTTTTTCTGTGTGACTTATTTCAGTTAGAATCATCATACCTGAATCCACTCATTGTGCTGCTAAGGGCCTGATGACATAGATTTCATTGCTGAGTGATACTGCATTGTACGTAAGTACCACAAGTTCTTTATCCATTTTTCACTTTCTGTGATATTGAACTTGTACGGTAAACGAGGTTCTTGTAAACAGAGCCGTTCCAAACTTTGGGGTGGGTGTGTCTTTTTTATTTTAATTTCCCTAAGCTATAGGACCATAAGTGGAAGTGCCCTAGGCTCTGTTGCTTTGTTTTTTAGATGTTTCAGGAAACACCATACACTTCTCCCGAGTGTCTGTTGGCAATTTACATCCCGCCCAGCAGCATAACAAGGCTCCCAGTTCTCCATGGCCTGTCCTGCCTTGCTGGATTTTACACTTTTTTCAGATGGCCCTTTTGACCGGGGGGAAGTGAGACTTCATTGTAGTGCAGATTTCCTTTGCAAGCTTGCTTGGTTGGCCAAAAAGGGCGTATGCGTTTTTCCCTGAATATATTCAGGAAAAAACGCATACGCCCTTTTTGGCCAAGTGCATCATTGTGGACGTTCTGCCTCTTTTCCTATGCTTTCAATGCAATTCCAGTCTACCTCCTGAAATCGGTTTCCTGCAATTCTGCCCCGCTTTCAAGTCCTCTTGGCAGCCTTACTTCAGTATATTTTTGGACGATAGCTGTCATTTATAACTCTGCAGGTTTGTGAATTACAGTGCCCCTGAGCTCCTTTCTTCAACTCGCTTTCTTTTGAGCTGGCCGCAACACCGCAGGATGGCTTCAGGCTCTAATCTGGTTCCGGCACGGCACACTGAGCCTTTGGTTATTTCCTCTTCCTGGTGGGAAATGAGAGTTAAATTTGCCCGTCCAGACACCTCCAGCTAGTCTCTCATTGGTTCTCCCTATTCCTGTTCATCTTCCGCAGAAATTGCAAACTGGGCCAAACAGGAGGTTAAAGGCGCTGACTCTCCAAGTCGGGAGAGTGTTAGTAAAGAATCTGGAATGTTGCACCCGAGTACCAGGGGAGGAAAACTGAGACATATTTGAACACGTCTCCCGTTCACACGGTTGATCATACTCTGGGTTCCACATGCATGTTTTAGCTGAAGGAAGAATACCTTAAACCTGGGTAGTTGAAACCCGTGGAATGGGTACCATGCAATATGACATCAAAGGGTCTTCATTTGCTCACCGAACCTCTCCAATCCTATCACTGCTGCGTTTATGCCCCTGTACACATGCTTGATTCTCTTTCGGAGACATAGCAATCCATAGGTTTTAAGATACTTACTAGTCAGGTACATTCTTAGGCGTTTAATATGCGGTGTTGAGTCCATTTCGTTGAGCAAGGAGTAGCTCTTGTCTATTCCATATTTGGCTTAAGGAACTTTATCTGTGCTCATTTCAATCTCTGGTTTTATGCAGCACCCCAACTCACCTTTCCCCTTAAGCAAGCATAAGTTGGTTTTCTAAATTTGAGACGCTGTTCTGTTTTGGAATTCAGTTCCTGTGTAGCCAAGTTTATATTCCGTGTATTAGTGATATCTTATGATGTTTCTTTTTCTGTGTGACTTATTTCAGTTAGAATCATCATACCTGAATCCACTCATTGTGCTGCTAAGGGCCTGATGACATAGATTTCATTGCTGAGTGATATTGCTTTGTAAGTAAATACCACAACTTCTTTATCCATTTTTCATTTTCTGCAAAGTTGAACTTGTACTGTAAACGAGGATCTTGTAAACAGAGGCGTCCCAAACTTTGGGGTGGCTGTGTCTTTTTGATTTTAATTTCCCTAAGCTATAGGACCATAAGTGGAAGTGCCCTAGGCTCTGTTGCTTTGTTTTTTAGATGTTTCAGGAAACACCATACACTTCTCCCGAGTGTCTGTTGGCAATTTACATCCCGCCCAGCAGCATAACAAGGCTCTCAGTTCTCCATGGCCTGTCCTGCCTTGCAGGATTTTACACTTTTTTCAGATGGCCCTTTTGACCGGGGGGAAGTGAGACTTCATTGTAGTGCAGATTTCCTTTGCAAGCTTGCTTGGTTGGCCAAAAAGGGCGTATGCGTTTTTCCCTGAATATATTCAGGAAAAAACGCATACGCCCTTTTTGGCCAAGTGCATCATTGTGGACGTTCTGCCTCTTTTCCTATGCTTTCAATGCAATTCCAGTCTACCTCCTGAAATCGGTTTCCTGCAATTCTGCCCCGCTTTCAAGTCCTCTTGGCAGCCTTACTTCAGTATATTTTTGGACGATAGCTGTCATTTATAACTCTGCAGGTTTGTGAATTACAGTGCCCCTGAGCTCCTTTCTTCAACTCGCTTTCTTTTGAGCTGGCCGCAACACCGCAGGATGGCTTCAGGCCCTAATCTTGTTCCAGCACGGCACGCTGAGCCTTTGGTTAATTCCTCTTCCTGGTGGGAAATGAGAGTTAAATTTGCCCGTCCAGACACCTCCAGCTAGTCTCTCATTGGTTCTCGCTACTCCTGTTCATCTTCCGCAGAAATTGCAAACTGGGCTAAACAGGAGGTTAAAGGGACTGACTCTCCAAGTCGGGAGAGTGTTAGTAAAGCGTCTGGAATGTTGCACCCGAGTACCAGGGTACGAAAACTGAGACATATTTGAACACGTCTCCCCATCACATGGTTGATCATACTCTGGGTTCCACATGCATGTTTTAGCTGAAGGAAGAATACCTTAAACCTGGGTAGTTGAAACCCGTGGAATGGGTACCATGCAATATGACATCAAAGGGTCTTCATTTGCTCACCGAACCTCTCCAATCCTATCACTGGTGCGTTTATGCCCCTGTACACATGCTTGATTCTCTTTCGGAGACATAGCAATCCATAGGTTTTAAGATACTTACTAGTCAGGTACATTCTTAGACGTTTAATATGCGGTGTTGAGTTCATTTCGTTGAGCAAGGAGTAGCTCTTGTCTATTCCATATTTGGCTTAAGGAACTTTATCTGTGCTCATTTCAATCTCTGGTTTTATGCAGCACCCCAACTCACCTTTCCCCTTAAGCAAGCATAAGTTGGTTTTCTAAATTTGAGACCCTGTTCTGTTTTGGAATTCAGTTCCTGTGTAGCCAAGTTTACATTCCGTGTATTACTGATATCTTATGATGTTTCTTTTTCTGTGTGACTTATTTCAGTTAGAATCATCATACCTGAATCCACTCATTGTGCTGCTAAGGGCCTGATGACATAGATTTCATTGCTGAGTGATATTGCTTTGTAAGTAAATACCACAAGTTCTTTATCCATTTTTCACTTTCTGCGATGTTGAACTTGTACTGTAAACGAGGTTCTTGTAAACAGAGTCGTTCCAAACTATGGGGTGGGTGTGTCTTTTTGATTTTAATTTCCCTAAGCTATAGGACCATAAGTGGAAGTGCCCTAGGCTCTGTTGCTTTGTTTTTTAGATGTTTCAGGAAACACCATACACTTCTCCCGAGTGTCTGTTGGCAATTTACATCCCGCCCAGCAGCATAACAAGGCTCTCAGTTCTCCATGGCCTGTCCTGCCTTGCTGGATTTTACACTTTTTTCAGATGGCCCTTTTGACCGGGGGGAAGTGAGACTTCATTGTAGTGCAGATTTCCTTTGCAAGCTTGCTTGGTTGGCCAAAAAGGGCGTATGCGTTTTTTCCTGAATATATTCAGGAAAAAACGCATACGCCCTTTTTGGCCAAGTGCATCATTGTGGACGTTCTGCCTCTTTTCCTATGCTTTCAATGCAATTCCAGTCTACCTCCTGAAATCGGTTTCCTGCAATTCTGCCCCGCTTTCAAGTCCTCTTGGCAGCCTTACTTCAGTATATTTTTGGACGATAGCTGTCATTTATAACTCTGCAGGTTTGTGAATTACAGTGCCCCTGAGCTCCTTTCTTCAACTCGCTTTCTTTTGAGCTGGCCGCAACACCGCCGGATGGCTTCAGGCTCTAATCTGGTTCCGGCACGGCACACTGAGCCTTTGGTTATTTCCTCTTCCTGGTGGGAAATGAGAGTTAAATTTGCCCGTCCAGACAACTCCAGCTAGTCTCTCATTGGTTCTCCCTATTCCTGTTCATCTTCCGCAGAAATTGCAAACTGGGCCAAACAGGAGGTTAAAGGCGCTGACTCTCCAAGTCGGGAGAGTGTTAGTAAAGAATCTGGAATGTTGCACCCGAGTACCAGGGGAGGAAAACTGAGACATATTTGAACACGTCTCCCGTTCACACGGTTGATCATACTCTGGGTTCCACATGCATGTTTTAGCTGAAGGAAGAATACCTTAAACCTGGAGAGTTGAGACCCGTGTAATGGGTACCATGCAAATTGACTTCAAAGGGTCTTCATTTGCTCACCGAACCTCTCCAATCCTATCACTGCTGCGTTTATGCCCCTGTACACACGCTTGATTCTCTTTCGGAGACATAGCAATCCATAGGTTTTAAGATACTTACTAGTCAGGTACATTCTTAGGCGTTTAATATGGGGTGTTGAGTCCATTTCGTTGAGCAAGGAGTAGCTCTTGTCTATTCCATATTTGGCTTAAAGAACTTTATCTGTGCTCATTTCAATCTCTGGTTTTATGCAGCACCCCAACTCACCTTTCCCCTTAAGCAAGCATAAGTTGGTTTTCTAAATTTGAGACCCTGTTCTGTTTTGGAATTCAGTTCCTGTGTAGCCAAGTTTATATTCTGTGTATTAGTGATATCTTATGGTGTTTCTTTTTCTGTGTGACTTATTTCAGTTAGAATCATCATACCTGAATCCACTCATTGTGCTGCTAAGGGCCTGATGACATAGATTTCATTGCTGAGTGATATTGCTTTGTAAGTAAATACCACAACTTCTTTATCCATTTTTCATTTTCTGCAAAGTTGAACTTGTACTGTAAACGAGGATCTTGTAAACAGAGGCGTCCCAAACTTTGGGGTGGCTGTGTCTTTTTGATTTTAATTTCCCTAAGCTATAGGACCATAAGTGGAAGTGCCCTAGGCTCTGTTGCTTTGTTTTTTAGATGTTTCAGGAAACACCATACACTTCTCCCGAGTGTCTGTTGGCAATTTACATCCCGCCCAGCAGCATAACAAGGCTCTCAGTTCTCCATGGCCTGTCCTGCCTTGCAGGATTTTACACTTTTTTCAGATGGCCCTTTTGACCGGGGGGAAGTGAGACTTCATTGTAGTGCAGATTTCCTTTGCAAGCTTGCTTGGTTGGCCAAAAAGGGCGTATGCGTTTTTCCCTGAATATATTCAGGAAAAAACGCATACGCCCTTTTTGGCCAAGTGCATCATTGTGGACGTTCTGCCTCTTTTCCTATGCTTTACATGCAATTCCAGTCTACCTCCTGAAATCGGTTTCCTGCAATTCTGCCCCGCTTTCAAGTCCTCTTGGCAGCCTTACTTCAATATATTTTTGGACGATAGCTGTCATTTATAACTCTGCAGGTTTGTGAATGACAGTGCCCCTGAGCTCCTTTCTTCAACTCGCTTTCTTGTGAGCTGGCCGCAACACCGCAGGATGGCTTCAGGCTCTAATCTGGTTCCGGCACGGCACACTGAGCCTTTGGTTATTTCCTCTTCCTGGTGGGAAATGAGAGTTAAATTTGCCCGTCCAGACAACTCCAGCTAGTCTCTCATTGGTTCTCCCTATTCCTGTTCATCTTCCGCAGAAATTGCAAACTGGGCCAAACAGGACGTTAAAGGCGCTGACTCTCCAAGTCGGGAGAGTGTTAGTAAAGAATCTGGAATGTTGCACCCGAGTACCAGGGGAGGAAAACTGAGACATATTTGAACACGTCTCCCGTTCACACGGTTGATCATACTCTGGGTTCCACATGCATGTTTTAGCTGAAGGAAGAATACCTTAAACCTGGAGAGTTGAGACCCGTGTAATGGGTACCATGCAAATTGACTTCAAAGGGTCTTCATTTGCTCACCGAACCTCTCCAATCCTATCACTGCTGCGTTTACGCCCCTGTACACACGCTTGATTCTCTTTCGGAGACATAGCAATCCATAGGTTTTAAGATACTTACTAGTCAGGTACATTCTTAGGCGTTTAATATGGGGTGTTGAGTCCATTTCATTGAGCAAGGAGTAGCTCTTGTCTATTCCATATTTGGCTTAAGGAACTTTATCTGTGCTCATTTCAATCTCTGGTTTTATGCAGCACCCCAACTCACCTTTCCCCTTAAGCAAGCATAAGTTGGTTTTCTAAATTTGAGACCCTGTTCTGTTCTGTAATTCAGTTCCTGTGTAGCCAAGTTTACATTCCGTGTATTACTGATACCTTATGATGTTTCATTTTCTGTGTGACTTATTTCAGTTAGAATCATCATACCTGAATCCACTCATTGTGCTGCTAAGGGCCTGATGACATAGATTTCATTGCTGAGTGATATTGCTTTGCAAGTAAATACCACAAATTCTTTATCCATTTTTCACTTTCTGCGATGTTGAACTTGTACTGTAAATGAGGTTCTTGTAAACTGAGGCGTCCCAAACTTTGGGGTGGCTGTGTCTTTTTGATTTTAATTTCCCTAAGCTATAGGACCATAAGTGGAAGTGCCCTAGGCTCTGTTGCTTTGTTTTTTAGATGTTTCAGGAAACACCATACACTTCTCCCGAGTGTCTGTTGGCAATTTACATCCCGCCCAGCAGCATAACAAGGCTCCCAGTTCTCCATGGCCTGTCCTGCCTTGCTGGATTTTACACTTTTTTCAGATGGCCCTTTTGACCGGGGGGAAGTGAGACTTCATTGTAGTGCAGATTTCCTTTGCAAGCTTGCTTGGTTGGCCAAAAAGGGCGTATGCGTTTTTTCCTGAATATATTCAGGAAAAAACGCATACGCCCTTTTTGGCCAAGTGCATCATTGTGGACGTTCTGCCTCTTTTCCTATGCTTTCAATGCAATTCCAGTCTACCTCCTGAAATCGGTTTCCTGCAATTCTGCCCCGCTTTCAAGTCCTCTTGGCAGCCTTACTTCAGTATATTTTTGGACGATAGCTGTCATTTATAACTCTGCAGGTTTGTGAATTACAGTGCCCCCGAGCTCCTTTCTTCAACTCGCTTTCTTTTGAGCTGGCCGCAACACCGCAGGATGGCTTCAGGCCCTAATCTTGTTCCAGCACGGCACGCTGAGCCTTTGGTTAATTCCTCTTCCTGGTGGGAAATGAGAGTTAAATTTGCCCGTCCAGACACCTCCAGCTAGTCTCTCATTGGTTCTCGCTATTCCTGTTCATCTTCCGCAGAAATTGCAAACTGGGCTAAACAGGAGGTTAAAGGGACTGACTCTCCAAGTCGGGAGAGTGTTAGTAAAGCGTCTGGAATGTTACACCCGAGTACCAGGGTACGAAAACTGAGACATATTTGAACACGTCTCCCGATCACATGGTTGATCATACTCTGGGTTCCACATGCATGTTTTAGCTGAAGGAAGAATACCTTAAACCTGGCTAGTTGAAACCCGTGGAATGGGTACCATGCAATATGACATCAAAGGGTCTTCATTTGCTCACCGAACCTCTCCAATCCTATCACTGCTGCGTTTATGCCCCTGTACACATGCTTGATTCTCTTTCGGAGACATAGCAATCCATAGGTTTTAAGATACTTACTAGTCAGGTACATTCTTAGGCGTTTAATATGCGGTGTTGAGTCCATTTCATTGAGCAAGGAGTAGCTCTTGTCTATTCCATATTTGGCTTAAGGAACTTTATCTGTGCTCATTTCAATCTCTGGTTTTATGCAGCACCCCAACTCACCTTTCCCCTTAAGCAAGCATAAGTTGGTTTTCTAAATTTGAGACCCTGTTCTGTTTTGGAATTCAGTTCCTGTGTAGCCAAGTTTACATTCCGTGTATTACTGATATCTTATGATGTTTCTTTTTCTGTGTGACTTATTTCAGTTAGAATCATCATACCTGAATCCACTCATTGTGCTGCTAAGGGCCTGATGACATAGATTTCATTGCTGAGTGATATTGCTTTGTAAGTAAATACCACAAGTTCTTTATCCATTTTTCACTTTCTGCGATGTTGAACTTGTACTGTAAACGAGGTTCTTGTAAACAGAGCCGTTCCAAACTTTGGGGTGGCTGTGTCTTTTTGATTTTAATTTCCCTAAGCTATAGGACCATAAGTGGAAGTGCCCTAGGCTCTGTTGCTTTGTTTTTTAGATGTTTCAGGAAACACCATACACTTCTCCCGAGTGTCTGTTGGCAATTTACATCCCGCCCAGCAGCATAACAAGGCTCTCAGTTCTCCATGGCCTGTCCTGCCTTGCAGGATTTTACACTTTTTTCAGATGGCCCTTTTGACCGGGGGGAAGTGAGACTTCATTGTAGTGCAGATTTCCTTTGCAAGCTTGCTTGGTTGGCCAAAAAGGGCGTATGCGTTTTTCCCTGAATATATTCAGGAAAAAACGCATACGCCCTTTTTGGCCAAGTGCATCATTGTGGACGTTCTGCCTCTTTTCCTATGCTTTCAATGCAATTCCAGTCTACCTCCTGAAATCGGTTTCCTGCAATTCTGCCCCGCTTTCAAGTCCTCTTGGCAGCCTTACTTCAGTATATTTTTGGACGATAGCTGTCATTTATAACTCTGCAGGTTTGTGAATTACAGTGCCCCTGAGCTCCTTTCTTCAACTCGCTTTCTTTTGAGCTGGCCGCAACACCGCAGGATGGCTTCAGGCCCTAATCTTGTTCCAGCATGGCACGCTGAGCCTTTGGTTAATTCCTCTTCCTGGTGGGAAATGAGAGTTAAATTTGCCCGTCCAGACACCTCCAGCTAGTCTCTCATTGGTTCTCGCTATTCCTGTTCATCTTCCGCAGAAATTGCAAACTGGGCTAAACAGGAGGTTAAACGGACTGACTCTCCAAGTCGGGAGAGTGTTAGTAAAGCGTCTGGAATGTTGCACCCGAGTACCAGGGTACGAAAACTGAGACATATTTGAACACGTCTCCCCATCACATGGTTGATCATATTCTGGGTTCCACATGCATGTTTTAGCTGAAGGAAGAATACCTTAAACCTGGGTAGTTGAAACCCGTGGAATGGGTACCATGCAATATGACATCAAAGGGTCTTCATTTGCTCACCGAACCTCTCCAATCCTATCACTGCTGCGTTTATGCCCCTGTACACATGCTTGATTCTCTTTCGGAGACATAGCAATCCATAGGTTTTAAGATATTTACTAGTCAGGTACATTCTTAGGCGTTTAATATGCGGTGTTGAGTCCATTTCATTGAGCAAGGAGTAGCTCTTGTCTATTCCATATTTGGCTTAAGGAACTTTATCTGTGCTCATTTCAATCTCTGGTTTTATGCAGCATCCCAACTCACCTTTCCCCTTAAGCAAGCATAAGTTGGTTTTCTAAATTTGAGACCCTGTTCTGTTTTGGAATTCAGTTCCTGTGTAGCCAAGTTTACATTCCGTGTATTACTGATATCTTATGATGTTTCTTTTTCTGTGTGACTTATTTCAGTTAGAATCATCATACCTGAATCCACTCATTGTGCTGCTAAGGGCCTGATGACATAGATTACATTGCTGAGTGATATTGCTTTGTAAGTAAATACCAAAAGTTCTTTATCCATTTTTCACTTTCTGCAATGTTGAACTTGTACTGTAAACGAGGTTCTTGTAAACAGAGCCGTTGCAAACATTGGGGTGTGTGTGTCTTTTTGATTTTAATTTCCCTAAGCTATAGGACCATAAGTGGAAGTGCCCTAGGCTCTGTTGCTTTGTTTTTTAGATGTTTCAGGAAACACCATACACTTCTCCGGAGTGTCTGTTGGCAATTTACATCCCGCCCAGCAGCATAACAAGGTTCCCAGTTCTCCATGGCCTGTCCTGCCTTGCTGGATTTTACACTTTTTTAAGATGGCCCTTTTGACCGGGGGGAAGTGAGACTTCATTGTAGTGCAGATTTCCTTTGCAAGCTTGCTTGGTTGGCCAAAAAGGGCGTATGCGTTTTTTCCTGAATATATTCAGGAAAAAACGCATACGCCGTTTTTGGCCAAGTGCATCATTGTGGACGTTCTGCCTCTTTTCCTATGCTTTCAATGCAATTCCAGTCTACCTCCTGAAATCGGTTTCCTGCAATTCTGCCCCGCTTTCAAGTCCTCTTGGCAGCCTTACTTCAGTATATTTTTGGACGATAGCTGTCATTTATAACTCTGCAGGTTTGTGAATTACAGTGCCCCTGAGCTCCTTTCTTCAACTCGCTTTCTTTTGAGCTGGCCGCAACACCGCAGGATGGCTTCAGGCTCTAATCTGGTTCCGGCACGGCACACTGAGCCTTTGGTTATTTCCTCTTCCTGGTGGGAAATGAGAGTTAAATTTGCCCGTCCAGACAACTCCAGCTAGTCTCTCATTGGTTCTCCCTATTCCTGTTCATCTTCCGCAGAAATTGCAAACTGGGCCAAACAGGACGTTAAAGGCGCTGACTCTCCAAGTCGGGAGAGTGTTAGTAAAGAATCTGGAATGTTGCACCCGAGTACCAGGGGAGGAAAACTGAGACATATTTGAACACGTCTCCCGTTCACACGGTTGATCATACTCTGGGTTCCACATGCATGTTTTAGCTGAAGGAAGAATACCTTAAACCTGGAGAGTTGAGACCCGTGTAATGGGTACCATGCAAATTGACTTCAAAGGGTCTTCATTTGCTCACCGAACCTCTCCAATCCTATCACTGCTGCGTTTATGCCCCTGTACACACGCTTGATTCTCTTTCGGAGACATAGCAATCCATAGGTTTTAAGATACTTACTAGTCAGGTACATTCTTAGGCGTTTAATATGGGGTGTTGAGTCCATTTCATTGAGCAAGGAGTAGCTCTTGTCTATTCCATATTTGGCTTAAGGAACTTTATCTGTGCTCATTTCAATCTCTGGTTTTATGCAGCACCCCAACTCACCTTTCCCCTTAAGCAAGCATAAGTTGGTTTTCTAAATTTGAGACCCTGTTCTGTTCTGTAATTCAGTTCCTGTGTAGCCAAGTTTACATTCCGTGTATTACTGATACCTTATGATGTTTCATTTTCTGTGTGACTTATTTCAGTTAGAATCATCATACCTGAATCCACTCATTGTGCTGCTAAGGGCCTGATGACATAGATTTCATTGCTGAGTGATATTGCTTTGCAAGTAAATACCACAACTTCTTTATCCATTTTTCACTTTCTGCGATGTTGAACTTGTACTGTAAATGAGGTTCTTGTAAACAGAGGCGTCCCAAACTTTGGGGTGGCTGTGTCTTTTTGATTTTAATTTCCCTAAGCTATAGGACCATAAGTCTAAGTGCCCTAGGCTCTGTTGCTTTGTTTTTTAGATGTTTCAGGAAACACCATACACTTCTCCCGAGTGTCTGTTGGCAATTTACATCCCGCCCAGCAGCATAACAAGGCTCCCAGTTCTCCATGGCCTGTCCTGCCTTGCTGGATTTTACACTTTTTTCAGATGGCCCTTTTGACCGGGGGGAAGTGAGACTTCATTGTAGTGCAGATTTCCTTTGCAAGCTTGCTTGGTTGGCCAAAAAGGGCGTATGCGTTTTTTCCTGAATATATTCAGGAAAAAACGCATACGCCCTTTTTGGCCAAGTGCATCATTGTGGACGTTCTGCCTCTTTTCCTATGCTTTCAATGCAATTCCAGTCTACCTCCTGAAATCGGTTTCCTGCAATTCTGCCCCGCTTTCAAGTCCTCTTGGCAGCCTTACTCCAGTATATTTTTGGACGATAGCTGTCATTTATAACTCTGCAGGTTTGTGAATTACAGTGCCCCCGAGCTCCTTTCTTCAACTCGCTTTCTTTTGAGCTGGCCGCAACACCGCAGGATGGCTTCAGGCCCTAATCTTGTTCCAGCACGGCACGCTGAGCCTTTGGTTAATTCCTCTTCCTGGTGGGAAATGAGAGTTAAATTTGCCCGTCCAGACACCTCCAGCTAGTCTCTCATTGGTTCTCGCTATTCCTGTTCATCTTCCGCAGAAATTGCAAACTGGGCTAAACAGGAGGTTAAAGGGACTGACTCTCCAAGTCGGGAGAGTGTTAGTAAAGCGTCTGGAATGTTACACCCGAGTACCAGGGTACGAAAACTGAGACATATTTGAACACGTCTCCCGATCACATGGTTGATCATACTCTGGGTTCCACATGCATGTTTTAGCTGAAGGAAGAATACCTTAAACCTGGGTAGTTGAAACCCGTGGAATGGGTACCATGCAATATGATATCAAAGGGTCTTCATTTGCTCACCGAACCTCTCCAATCCTATCACTGCTGCGTTTATGCCCCTGTACACATGCTTGATTCTCTTTCGGAGACATAGCAATCCATAGGTTTTAAGATACTTACTAGTCAGGTACATTCTTAGGCGTTTAATATGCGGTGTTGAGTCCATTTCATTGAGCAAGGAGTAGCTCTTGTCTATTCCATATTTGGCTTAAGGAACTTTATCTGTGCTCATTTCAATCTCTGGTTTTATGCAGCACCCCAACTCACCTTTCCCCTTAAGCAAGCATAAGTTGGTTTTCTAAATTTGAGACCCTGTTCTGTTTTGGAATTCAGTTCCTGTGTAGCCAAGTTTACATTCCGTGTATTACTGATATCTTATGATGTTTCTTTTTCTGTGTGACTTATTTCAGTTAGAATCATCATACCTGAATCCACTCATTGTGCTGCTAAGGGCCTGATGACATAGATTTCATTGCTGAGTGATATTGCTTTGTAAGTAAATACCACAAGTTCTTTATCCATTTTTCACTTTCTGCGATGTTGAACTTGTACTGTAAACGAGGTTCTTGTAAACAGAGCCGTTCCAAACTTTGGGGTGGCTGTGTCTTTTTGATTTTAATTTCCCTAAGCTATAGGACCATAAGTGGAAGTGCCCTAGGCTCTGTTGCTTTGTTTTTTAGATGTTTCAGGAAACACCATACACTTCTCCCGAGTGTCTGTTGGCAATTTACATCCCGCCCAGCAGCATAACAAGGCTCTCAGTTCTCCATGGCCTGTCCTGCCTTGCAGGATTTTACACTTTTTTCAGATGGCCCTTTTGACCGGGGGGAAGTGAGACTTCATTGTAGTGCAGATTTCCTTTGCAAGCTTGCTTGGTTGGCCAAAAAGGGCGTATGCGTTTTTTCCTGAATATATTCAGGAAAAAACGCATACGCCCTTTTTGGCCAAGTGCATCATTGTGGACGTTCTGCCTCTTTTCCTATGCTTTCAATGCAATTCCAGTCTACCTCCTGAAATCGGTTTCCTGCAATTCTGCCCCGCTTTCAAGTCCTCTTGGCAGCCTTACTTCAGTATATTTTTGGACGATAGCTGTCATTTATAACTCTGCAGGTTTGTGAATTACAGTGCCCCTGAGCTCCTTTCTTCAACTCGCTTTCTTTTGAGCTGGCCGCAACACCGCAGGATGGCTTCAGGCTCTAATCTGGTTCCGGCACGGCACACTGAGCCTTTGGTTATTTCCTCTTCCTGGTGGGAAATGAGAGTTAAATTTGCCCGTCCAGACACCTCCAGCTAGTCTCTCATTGGTTCTCCCTATTCCTGTTCATCTTCCGCAGAAATTGCAAACTGGGCCAAACAGGAGGTTAAAGGCGCTGACTCTCCAAGTCGGGAGAGTGTTAGTAAAGAATCTGGAATGTTGCACCCGAGTACCAGGGGAGGAAAACTGAGACATATTTGAACACGTCTCCCGTTCACACGGTTGATCATACTCTGGGTTCCACATGCATGTTTTAGCTGAAGGAAGAATACCTTAAACCTGGAGAGTTGAGACCCGTGTAATGGGTACCATGCAAATTGACTTCAAAGGGTCTTCATTTGCTCACCGAACCTCTCCAATCCTATCACTGCTGCGTTTATGCCCCTGTACACACGCTTGATTCTCTTTTGGAGACACAGCAATCCATAGGTTTTAAGATACTTACTAGTCAGGTACATTCTTAGGCGTTTAATATGGGGTGTTGAGTCCATTTCGTTGAGCAAGGAGTAGCTCTTGTCTATTCCATATTTGGCTTAAGGAACTTTATCTGTGCTCATTTCAATCTCTGGTTTTATGCAGCACCCCAACTCACCTTTCCCCTTAAGCAAGCATAAGTTGGTTTTCTAAATTTGAGACCCTGTTCTGTTTTGGAATTCAGTTCCTGTGTAGCCAAGTTTACATTCCGTGTATTACTGATACCTTATGATGTTTCATTTTCTGTGTGACTTATTTCATTTAGAATCATCATACCTGAATCCACTCATTGTGCTGCTAAGGGCCTGATGACATAGATTTCATTGCTGAGTGATATTGCTTTGCAAGTAAATACCACAACTTCTTTATCCATTTTTCACTTTCTGCGATGTTGAACTTGTACTGTAAATGAGGTTCTTGTAAACAGAGGCGTCCCAAACTTTGGGGTGGCTGTGTCTTTTTGATTTTAATTTCCCTAAGCTATAGGACCATAAGTGGAAGTGCCCTAGGCTCTGTTGCTTTGTTTTTTAGATGTTTCAGGAAACACCATACACTTCTCCCGAGTGTCTGTTGGCAATTTACATCCCGCCCAGCAGCATAACAAGGCTCTCAGTTCTCCATGGCCTGTCCTGCCTTGCTGGATTTTACACTTTTTTCAGATGGCCCTTTTGACCGGGGGGAAGTGAGACTTCATTGTAGTGCAGATTTCCTTTGCAAGCTTGCTTGGTTGGCCAAAAAGGGCGTATGCGTTTTTTCCTGAATATATTCAGGAAAAAACGCATACGCCCTTTTTGGCCTAGTGCATCATTGTGGACGTTCTGCCTCTTTTCCTATGCTTTCAATGCAATTCCAGTCTACCTCCTGAAATCGGTTTCCTGCAATTCTGCCCCGCTTTCAAGTCCTCTTGGCAGCCTTACTTCAGTATATTTTTGGACGATAGCTGTCATTTATAACTCTGCAGGTTTGTGAATTACAGTGCCCCTGAGCTCCTTTCTTCAACTCGCTTTCTTGTGACCTGGCCGCAACACCACAGGATGGCTTCAGGCCCTAATCTTGTTCCAGCACGGCACGATGAGCCTTTGGTTAATTCCTCTTCCTGGTGGGAATTGAGAGTTAAATTTGCCCGTCCAGACACCTCCAGCAAGTCTCTCATTGGTTCTCGCTATCCTGTTCATCTTCCGCTGAAATTGCAATCTGGGCCAAACAGGAGGTTAAAGGGACTGACTCTCCAAGTCAGGAGAGTGTTAGTAAAGCGACTGGAATGTTGCACCCGAGTACCAGGGTACGAAAACTGAGACATATTTGAACACGTCTCCCGATCACATGGTTGATCATACTCTGGGTTCCACATGCATGTTTTAGCTGTAGGAAGAATACCTTAAACCTGGGTAGTTGAAACTCGTGGAATGGGTACCATGCAATATGACTTCAAAGGGTCTTCATTTGCTCACCGAACCTCTCCAATCCTATCACTGCTGCGTTTATGCCCCTGTACACACGCTTGATTCTCTTTCGGAGACATAGCAATCCATAGGTTTTAAGATACTTACTAGTCAGGTACATTCTTAGGCGTTTAATATGGGGTGTTGAGTCCATTTCGTTGAGCAAGGAGTAGCTCTTGTCTATTCCATATTTGGCTTAAGGAACTTTATCTGTGCTCATTTCAATCTCTGGTTTTATGCAGCACCCCAACTCACCTTTCCCCTTCAGCAAGCATAAGTTGGTTTTCTAAATTTGAGACGCTGTTCTGTTTTGGAATTCAGTTCCTGTGTAGCCAAGTTTACATTCCGTGTATTACTGATACCTTATGATGTTTCTTTTTCTGTGTGACTTATTTCAGTTAGAATCATCATACCTGAATCCACTCATTGTGCTGCTAAGGGCCTGATGACATAGATTTCATTGCTGAGTGATATTGCTTTGTAAGTAAATACCACAACTTCTTTATCCATTTTTCATTTTCTGCGATGTTGAACTTGTACTGTAAACGAGGTTCTTGTAAACAGAGGCGTCCCAAACTTTGGGGTGGCTGTGTCTTTTTGATTTTAATTTCCCTAAGCTATAGGACCATAAGTGGAAGTGCCCTAGGCTCTGTTGCTTTGTTTTTTAGATGTTTCAGGAAACACCATACACTTCTCCCGAGTGTCTGTTGGCAATTTACATCCCGCCCAGCAGCATAACAAGGCTCTCAGTTCTCCATGGCCTGTCCTGCCTTGCTGAATTTTACACTTTTTTCAGATGGCCCTTTTGCCCGGGGGGGGGGAAGTGAGACTTCATTGTAGTGCAGATTTCCTTTGCAAGCTTGCTTGGTTGGCCAAAAAGGGCGTATGCGTTTTTTCCTGAATATATTCAGGAAAAAACGCATACGCCCTTTTTGGCCAAGTGCATCATTGTGGACGTTCTGCCTCTTTTCCTATGCTTTCAATGCAATTCCAGTCTACCTCCTGAAATCGGTTTCCTGCAATTCTGCCCCGCTTTCAAGTCCTCTTGGCAGCCTTACTTCAGTATATTTTTGGACGATAGCTGTCATTTATAACTCTGCAGGTTTGTGAATTACAGTGCCGCTGAGCTCCTTTCTTCAACTCGCTTTCTTGTGACCTGGCCGCAACACCGCAGGATGGCTTCAGGCCCTAATCTTGTTCCAGCACGGCACGCTGAGCCTTTGGTTAATTCCTCTTCCTGGTGGGAAATGAGAGTTAAATTTGCCCATCCAGACACCTCCAGCAAGTCTCTCATTGGTTCTCGCTATCCTGTTCATCTTCCGCTGAAATTGCAAACTGGGCCAAACAGGAGGTTAAAGGGACTGACTCTCCAAGTCAGGAGAGTGTTAGTAAAGCGTCTGGAATGTTGCACCCGAGTACCAGGGTACGAAAACTGAGACATATTTGAACACGTCTCCCGATCACATGGTTGATCATACTCTGGGTTCCACATGCATGTTTTAGCTGTAGGAAGAATACCTTAAACCTGGGTAGTTGAAACCCGTGGAATGGGTACCATGCAATATGACTTCAAAGGGTCTTCATTTGCTCACCGAACCTCTCCAATCCTATCACTGCTGTGTTTATGCCCCTGTACACATGCTTGATTCTCTTTCGGAGACATAGCAATCCATAGGTTTTAAGATACTTACTAGTCAGGTACATTCTTAGGCGTTTAATATGGGGTGTTGAGTCCATTTCGTTGAGCAAGGAGTAGCTCTTGTCTATTCCATATTTGGCTTAAGGAACTTTATCTGTGCTCATTTCAATCTCTGGTTTTATGCAGCACCCCAACTCACCTTTCCCATTAAGCAAGCATAAGTTGGTTTTCTAAATTTGAGACCCTCTTCTGTTCTGAAATTCAGTTTCTGTGTAGCCAAGTTTACATTCCGTGTATTACTGATATCTTATGATGTTTCTTTTTCTGTGTGACTTATTTCAGTTAGAATCATCATACCTGAATCCACTCATTGTGCTGCTAAGGGCCTGATGACATAGATTTCATTGCTGAGTGATATTGCTTTGTAAGTAAATACCACAAGTTCTTTATCCATTTTTCACTTTCTGCGATGTTGAACTTGTACTGTAAACGAGGTGCTTGTAAACAGAGCCGTTCCAAACTTTGGGGTGGCTGTGTCTTTTTGATTTTAATTTCCCTAAGCTATAGGACCATAAGTCTAAGTGCCCTAGGCTCTGTTGCTTTGTTTTTTAGATGTTTCAGGAAACACCATACACTTCTCCCGAGTGTCTGTTGGCAATTTACATCCCGCCCATCAGCATAAAAAGGCTCCCAGTTCTCCATGGCCTGTCCTGCCTTGCTGGATTTTACACTTTTTTCAGATGACCCTTTTGACCGGGGGGAAGTGAGACTTCATTGTAGTGCAGATTTCCTTTGCAAGCTTGCTTGGTTGGCCAAAAAGGGCGTATGCGTTTTTTCCTGAATATATTCAGGAAAAAACGCATACGCCCTTTTTGGCCAAGTGCATCATTGTGGACGTTCTGCCTCTTTTCCTATGCTTTCAATGCAATTCCAGTCTACCTCCTGAAATCGGTTTCCTGCAATTCTGCCCCGCTTTCAAGTCCTCTTGGCAGCCTTACTTCAGTATATTTTTGGACGATAGCTGTCATTTATAACTCTGCAGGTTTGTGAATTACAGTGCCCCTGAGCTCCTTTCTTCAACTCGCTTTCTTTTGAGCTGGCCGCAACACCGCAGGATGGCTTCAGGCTCTAATCTGGTTCCGGCACGGCACACTGAGCCTTTGGTTATTTCCTCTTCCTGGTGGGAAATGAGAGTTAAATTTGCCCGTCCAGACAACTCCAGCTAGTCTCTCATTGGTTCTCCCTATTCCTGTTCATCTTCCGCAGAAATTGCAAACTGGGCCAAACAGGAGGTTAAAGGCGCTGACTCTCCAAGTCGGGAGAGTGTTAGTAAAGAATCTGGAATGTTGCACCCGAGTACCAGGGGAGGAAAACTGAGACATATTTGAACACGTCTCCCGTTCACACGGTTGATCATACTCTGGGTTCCACATGCATGTTTTAGCTGAAGGAAGAATACCTTAAACCTGGAGAGTTGAGACCCGTGTAATGGGTACCATGCAAATTGACTTCAAAGGGTCTTCATTTGCTCACCGAACCTCTCCAATCCTATCACTGCTGCGTTTATGCCCCTGTACACACGCTTGATTCTCTTTTGGAGACATAGCAATCCATAGGTTTTAAGATACTTACTAGTCAGGTACATTCTTAGGCGTTTAATATAGGGTGTTGAGTCCATTTCGTTGAGCAAGGAGTAGCTCTTGTCTATTCCATATTTGGCTTAAGGAACTTTATCTGTGCTCATTTCAATCTCTGGTTTTATGCAGCACCCCAACTCACCTTTCCCCTTAAGCAAGCATAAGTTGGTTTTCTAAATTTGAGACCCTGTTCTGTTCTGTAATTCAGTTCCTGTGTAGCCAAGTTTACATTCCGTGTATTACTGATACCTTATGATGTTTCATTTTATGTGTGACTTATTTCAGTTAGAATCATCATACCTGAATCCACTCATTGGGCTGCTAAGGGCCTGATGACATAGATTTCATTGCTGAGTGATATTGCTTTGCAAGTAAATACCACAACTTCTTTATCCATTTTTCACTTTCTGCGATGTTGAACTTGTACTGTAAATGAGGTTCTTGTAAACAGAGGCGTCCCAAACTTTGGGGTGGCTGTGTCTTTTTGATTTTAATTTCCCTAAGCTATAGGACCATAAGTGGAATTGCCCTAGGCTCTGTTGCTTTGTTTTTTAGATGTTTCAGGAAACACCATACACTTCTCCCGAGTGTCTGTTGGCAATTTACATCCCGCCCAGCAGCATAACAAGGCTCTCAGTTCTCCATGGCCTGTCCTGCCTTGCTGGATTTTACACTTTTTTCAGATGGCCCTTTTGACCGGGGGGAAGTGAGACTTCATTGTAGTGCAGATTTCCTTTGCAAGCTTGCTTGGTTGGCCAAAAAGGGCGTATGCGTTTTTTCTTGAATATATTCAGGAAAAAACGCATACGCCCTTTTTGGCCTAGTGCATCATTGTGGACGTTCTGCCTCTTTTCCTATGCTTTCAATGCAATTCCAGTCTACCTCCTGAAATCGGTTTCCTGCAATTCTGCCCCGCTTTCAAGTCCTCTTGGCAGCCTTACTTCAGTATATTTTTGGACGATAGCTGTCATTTATAACTCTGCAGGTTTGTGAATTACAGTGCCCCTGAGCTCCTTTCTTCAACTCGCTTTCTTGTGACCTGGCCGCAACACCGCAGGATGGCTTCAGGCCCTAATCTTGTTCCAGCACGGCACGATGAGCCTTTGGTTAATTCCTCTTCCTGGTGGGAATTGAGAGTTAAATTTGCCCGTCCAGACACCTCCAGCAAGTCTCTCATTGGTTCTCGCTATCCTGTTCATCTTCCGCTGAAATTGCAATCTGGGCCAAACAGGAGGTTAAAGGGACTGACTCTCCAAGTCAGGAGAGTGTTAGTAAAGCGACTGGAATGTTGCACCCGAGTACCAGGGTACGAAAACTGAGACATATTTGAACACGTCTCCCGATCACATGGTTGATCATACTCTGGGTTCCACATGCATGTTTTAGCTGTAGGAAGAATACCTTAAACCTGGGTAGTTGAAACTCGTGGAATGGGTACCATGCAATATGACTTCAAAGGGTCTTCATTTGCTCAACGAACCTCTCCAATCCTATCACTGCTGCGTTTATGCCCCTGTACACACGCTTGATTCTCTTTCGGAGACATAGCAATCCATAGGTTTTAAGATACTTACTAGTCAGGTACATTCTTAGGCGTTTAATATGGGGTGTTGAGTCCATTTCGTTGAGCAAGGAGTAGCTCTTGTCTATTCCATATTTGGCTTAAGGAACTTTATCTGTGCTCATTTCAATCTCTGGTTTTATGCAGCACCCCAACTCACCTTTCCCCTTCAGCAAGCATAAGTTGGTTTTCTAAATTTGAGACGCTGTTCTGTTTTGGAATTCAGTTCCTGTGTAGCCAAGTTTACATTCCGTGTATTACTGATACCTTATGATGTTTCTTTTTCTGTGTGACTTATTTCAGTTAGAATCATCATACCTGAATCCACTCATTGTGCTGCTAAGGGCCTGATGACATAGATTTCATTGCTGAGTGATATTGCTTTGTAAGTAAATACCACAACTTCTTTATCCATTTTTCATTTTCTGCGATGTTGAACTTGTACTGTAAACGAGGTTCTTGTAAACAGAGGCGTCCCAAACTTTGGGGTGGTTGTGTCTTTTTGATTTTAATTTCCCTAAGCTATAGGACCATAAGTGGAAGTGCCCTAGGCTCTGTTGCTTTGTTTTTTAGATGTTTCAGGAAACACCATACACTTCTCCCGAGTGTCTGTTGGCAATTTACATCCCGCCCAGCAGCATAACAAGGCTCTCAGTTCTCCATGGCCTGTCCTGCCTTGCTGAATTTTACACTTTTTTCAGATGGCCCTTTTGACCGGGGGGAAGTGAGACTTCATTGTAGTGCAGATTTCCTTTGCAAGCTTGCTTGGTTGGCCAAAAAGGGCGTATGCGTTTTTTCCTGAATATATTCAGGAAAAAACGCATACGCCCTTTTTGGCCAAGTGCATCATTGTGGACGTTCTGCCTCTTTTCCTATGCTTTCAATGCAATTCCAGTCTACCTCCTGAAATCGGTTTCCTGCAATTCTGCCCCGCTTTCAAGTCCTCTTGGCAGCCTTACTTCAGTATATTTTTGGACGATAGCTGTCATTTATAACTCTGCAGGTTTGTGAATTACAGTGCCGCTGAGCTCCTTTCTTCAACTCGCTTTCTTGTGACCTGGCCGCAACACCGCAGGATGGCTTCAGGCCCTAATCTTGTTCCAGCACGGCACGCTTAGCCTTTGGTTAATTCCTCTTCCTGGTGGGAAATGAGAGTTAAATTTGCCCGTCCAGACACCTCCAGCAAGTCTCTCATTGGTTCTCGCTATCCTGTTCATCTTCCGCTGAAATTGCAAACTGGGCCAAACAGGAGGTTAAAGGGACTGACTCTCCAAGTCAGGAGAGTGTTAGTAAAGCGTCTGGAATGTTGCACCCGAGTACCAGGGTACGAAAACTGAGACATATTTGAACACGTCTCCCGATCACATGGTTGATCATACTCTGGGTTCCACATGCATGTTTTAGCTGTAGGAAGAATACCTTAAACCTGGGTAGTTGAAACCCGTGGAATGGGTACCATGCAATATGACTTCAAAGGGTCTTCATTTGCTCACCGAACCTCTCCAATCCTATCACTGCTGTGTTTATGCCCCTGTACACATGCTTGATTCTCTTTCGGAGACATAGCAATCCATAGGTTTTAAGATACTTACTAGTCAGGTACATTCTTAGGCGTTTAATATGGGGTGTTGAGTCCATTTCGTTGAGCAAGGAGTAGCTCTTGTCTATTCCATATTTGGCTTAAGGAACTTTATCTGTGCTCATTTCAATCTCTGGTTTTATGCAGCACCCCAACTCACCTTTCCCCTTAAGCAAGCATAAGTTGGTTTTCTAAATTTGAGACCCTCTTCTGTTCTGAAATTCAGTTTCTGTGTAGCCAAGTTTACATTCCGTGTATTACTGATATCTTATGATGTTTCTTTTTCTGTGTGACTTATTTCAGTTAGAATCATCATACCTGAATCCACTCATTGTGCTGCTAAGGGCCTGATGACATAGATTTCATTGCTGAGTGATATTGCTTTGTAAGTAAATACCACAAGTTCTTTATCCATTTTTCACTTTCTGCGATGTTGAACTTGTACTGTAAACGAGGTGCTTGTAAACAGAGCCGTTCCAAACTTTGGGGTGGCTGTGTCTTTTTGATTTTAATTTCCCTAAGCTATAGGACCATAAGTCTAAGTGCCCTAGGCTCTGTTGCTTTGTTTTTTAGATGTTTCAGGAAACACCATACACTTCTCCCGAGTGTCTGTTGGCAATTTACATCCCGCCCATCAGCATAAAAAGGCTCCCAGTTCTCCATGGCCTGTCCTGCCTTGCTGGATTTTACACTTTTTTCAGATGACCCTTTTGACCGGGGGGAAGTGAGACTTCATTGTAGTGCAGATTTCCTTTGCAAGCTTGCTTGGTTGGCCAAAAAGGGCGTATGCGTTTTTTCCTGAATATATTCAGGAAAAAACGCATACGCCCTTTTTGGCCAAGTGCATCATTGTGGACGTTCTGCCTCTTTTCCTATGCTTTCAATGCAATTCCAGTCTACCTCCTGAAATCGGTTTCCTGCAATTCTGCCCCGCTTTCAAGTCCTCTTGGCAGCCTTACTTCAGTATATTTTTGGACGATAGCTGTCATTTATAACTCTGCAGGTTTGTGAATTACAGTGCCCCTGAGCTCCTTTCTTCAACTCGCTTTCTTTTGAGCTGGCCGCAACACCGCAGGATGGCTTCAGGCTCTAATCTGGTTCCGGCACGGCACACTGAGCCTTTGGTTATTTCCTCTTCCTGGTGGGAAATGAGAGTTAAATTTGCCCGTCCAGACAACTCCAGCTAGTCTCTCATTGGTTCTCCCTATTCCTGTTCATCTTCCGCAGAAATTGCAAACTGGGCCAAACAGGAGGTTAAAGGCGCTGACTCTCCAAGTCGGGAGAGTGTTAGTAAAGAATCTGGAATGTTGCACCCGAGTACCAGGGGAGGAAAACTGAGACATATTTGAACACGTCTCCCGTTCACACGGTTGATCATACTCTGGGTTCCACATGCATGTTTTAGCTGAAGGAAGAATACCTTAAACCTGGAGAGTTGAGACCCGTGTAATGGGTACCATGCAAATTGACTTCAAAGGGTCTTCATTTGCTCACCGAACCTCTCCAATCCTATCACTGCTGCGTTTATGCCCCTGTACACACGCTTGATTCTCTTTTGGAGACATAGCAATCCATAGGTTTTAAGATACTTACTAGTCAGGTACATTCTTAGGCGTTTAATATAGGGTGTTGAGTCCATTTCGTTGAGCAAGGAGTAGCTCTTGTCTATTCCATATTTGGCTTAAGGAACTTTATCTGTGCTCATTTCAATCTCTGGTTTTATGCAGCACCCCAACTCACCTTTCCCCTTAAGCAAGCATAAGTTGGTTTTCTAAATTTGAGACCCTGTTCTGTTCTGTAATTCAGTTCCTGTGTAGCCAAGTTTACATTCCGTGTATTACTGATAACTTATGATGTTTCATTTTCTGTGTGACTTATTTCAGTTAGAATCATCATACCTGAATCCACTCATTGTGCTGCTAAGGGCCTGATGACATAGATTTCATTGCTTAGTGATATTGCTTTGCAAGTAAATACCACAACTTCTTTATCCATTTTTCACTTTCTGCGTTGTTGAACTTGTACTGTAAATGAGGTTCTTGTAAACAGAGGCGTCCCAAACTTTGGGGTGGCTGTGTCTTTTTGATTTTAATTTCCCTAAGCTATAGGACCATAAGTGGAAGTGCCCTAGGCTCTGTTGCTTTGTTGTTTAGATGTTTCAGGAAACACCATACACTTCTCCCGAGTGTCTGTTGGCAATTTACATCCCGCCCAGCAGCATAACAAGGCTCCCAGTTCTCCATGGCCTGTCCTGCCTTGCTGGATTTTACACTTTTTTCAGATGACCCTTTTGACCGGGGGGAAGTGAGACTTCATTGTAGTGCAGATTTCCTTTGCAAGCTTGCTTGGTTGGCCAAAAAGGGCGTATGCGTTTTTTCCTGAATATATTCAGGAAAAAACGCATACGCCCTTTTTGGCCAAGTGCATCATTGTGGACGTTCTGCCTCTTTTCCTATGCTTTCAATGCAATTCCAGTCTACCTCCTGAAATCGGTTTCCTGCAATTCTGCCCCGCTTTCAAGTCCTCTTGGCAGCCTTACTTCAGTATATTTTTGGACGATAGCTGTCATTTATAACTCTGCAGGTTTGTGAATTACAGTGCCCCTGAGCTCCTTTCTTCAACTCGCTTTCTTTTGAGCTGGCCGCAACACCGCAGGATGGCTTCAGGCTCTAATCTGGTTCCGGCACGGCACACTGAGCCTTTGGTTATTTCCTCTTCCTGGTGGGAAATGAGAGTTAAATTTGCCCGTCCAGACAACTCCAGCTAGTCTCTCATTGGTTCTCCCTATTCCTGTTCATCTTCCGCAGAAATTGCAAACTGGGCCAAACAGGAGGTTAAAGGCGCTGACTCTCCAAGTCGGGAGAGTGTTAGTAAAGAATCTGGAATGTTGCACCCGAGTACCAGGGGAGGAAAACTGAGACATATTTGAACACGTCTCCCGTTCACACGGTTGATCATACTCTGGGTTCCACATGCATGTTTTAGCTGAAGGAAGAATACCTTAAACCTGGAGAGTTGAGACCCGTGTAATGGGTACCATGCAAATTGACTTCAAAGGGTCTTCATTTGCTCACCGAACCTCTCCAATCCTATCACTGCTGCGTTTATGCCCCTGTACACACGCTTGATTCTCTTTTGGAGACATAGCAATCCATAGGTTTTAAGATACTTACTAGTCAGGTACATTCTTAGGCGTTTAATATAGGGTGTTGAGTCCATTTCGTTGAGCAAGGAGTAGCTCTTGTCTATTCCATATTTGGCTTAAGGAACTTTATCTGTGCTCATTTCAATCTCTGGTTTTATGCAGCACCCCAACTCACCTTTCCCCTTAAGCAAGCATAAGTTGGTTTTCTAAATTTGAGACCCTGTTCTGTTCTGTAATTCAGTTCCTGTGTAGCCAAGTTTACATTCCGTGTATTACTGATAACTTATGATGTTTCATTTTCTGTGTGACTTATTTCAGTTAGAATCATCATACCTGAATCCACTCATTGTGCTGCTAAGGGCCTGATGACATAGATTTCATTGCTTAGTGATATTGCTTTGCAAGTAAATACCACAACTTCTTTATCCATTTTTCACTTTCTGCGTTGTTGAACTTGTACTGTAAATGAGGTTCTTGTAAACAGAGGCGTCCCAAACTTTGGGGTGGCTGTGTCTTTTTGATTTTAATTTCCCTAAGCTATAGGACCATAAGTGGAAGTGCCCTAGGCTCTGTTGCTTTGTTGTTTAGATGTTTCAGGAAACACCATACACTTCTCCCGAGTGTCTGTTGGCAATTTACATCCCGCCCAGCAGCATAACAAGGCTCCCAGTTCTCCATGGCCTGTCCTGCCTTTCTGGATTTTACACTTTTTTCAGATGGCCCTTTTGACCGGGGGGAAGTGAGACTTCATTGTAGTGCAGATTTCCTTTGCAAGCTTGCTTGGTTGGCCAAAAAGGGCGTATGCGTTTTTTCCTGAATATATTCAGGAAAAAACGCATACGCCCTTTTTGGCCAAGTGCATCATTGTGGACGTTCTGCCTCTTTTCCTATGCTTTCAATGCAATTCCAGTCTACCTCCTGAAATCGGTTTCCTGCAATTCTGCCCCGCTTTCAAGTCCTCTTGGCAGCCTTACTTCAGTCTATTTTTGGACGATAGCTGTCATTTATAACTCTGCAGGTTTGTGAATTACAGTGCCCCTGAGCTCCTTTCTTCAACTCGTTTTCTTTTGAGCTGGCCGCAACACCGCAGGATGGCTTCAGGCCCTAATCTTTTTCCAGCACGGCACGCTGAGCCTTTGGTTAATTCCTCTTCCTGGTGGGAAATGAGAGTTAAATTTGCCCGTCCAGACACCTCCAGCTAGTCTCTCATTGGTTCTCGCTATTCCTGTTCATCTTCCGCAGAAATTGCAAACTGGGCTAAACAGGAGGTTTAAGGGACTGACTCTCCAAATCGGGAGAGTGTTAGTAAAGCGTCTGGAATGTTGCACCCGAGTACCAGGGTACGAAAACTGAGACATATTTGAACACGTCTCCCGATCACATGGTTGATCATACTCTGGGTTCCACATGCATGTTTTAGCTGAAGGAAGAATACCTTAAACCTGGGTAGTTGAAACCCGTGGAATGGGTACCATGCAATATGACATCAAAGGGTCTTCATTTGCTCACCGAACCTCTCCAATCCTATCACTGCTGCGTTTATGCCCCTGTACACATGCTTGATTCTCTTTCGGAGACATAGCAATCCATAGGTTTTAAGATACTTACTAGTCAGGTACATTCTTAGGCGTTTAATATGCGGTGTTGAGTCCATTTCGTTGAGCAAGGAGTAGCTCTTGTCTATTCCATATTTGGCTTAAGGAACTTTATCTGTGCTCATTTCAATCTCTGGTTTTATGCAGCACCCCAACTCACCTTTCCCCTTAAGCAAGCATAAGTTGGTTTTCTAAATTTGAGACGCTGTTCTGTTTTGGAATTCAGTTCCTGTGTAGCCAAGTTTACATTCCGTGTATTACTGATATCTTATGATGTTTCTTTTTCTGTGTGACTTATTTCAGTTAGAATCATCATACCTGAATCCACTCATTGTGCTGCTAAGGGCCTGATGACATAGATTTCATTGCTGAGTGATATTGCTTTGTAAGTAAATACCAAAAGTTCTTTATCCATTTTTCACTTTCTGCGATGTTGAACTTGTACTGTAAATGAGGTTCTTGTAAACAGAGCAGTTCCAAACTTTGGGGTGGATGTGTCTTTTTGATTTTAATTTCCCTAAGCTATAGGACCATAAGTGGAAGTGCCCTAGGCTCTGTTGCTTTGTTTTTTAGATGTTTCAGGAAACACCATACACTTCTCCCGAGTGTCTGTTGGCAATTTACATCCCGCCCAGCAGCATAACAAGGCTCCCAGTTCTCCATGGCCTGTCCTGCCTTGCTGGATTTTACACTTTTTTCAGATGGCCCTTTTGACCGGGGGGAAGTGAGATTTCATTGTAGTGCAGATTTCCTTTGCAAGCTTGCTTGGTTGGCCAAAAAGGGCGTATGCGTTTTTTCCTGAATATATTCAGGAAAAAACGCATACGCCCTTTTTGGCCAAGTGCATCATTGTGGACGTTCTGCCTCTTTTCCTATGCTTTCAATGCAATTCCAGTCTACCTCCTGAAATCGGTTTCCTGCAATTCTGCCCCGCTTTCAAGTCCTCTTGGCAGCCTTACTTCAGTATATTTTTGGACGATAGCTGTCATTTATAACTCTGCAGGTTTGTGAATTACAGTGCCCCTGAGCTCCTTTCTTCAACTCGCTTTCTTGTGACCTGGCCGCAACACCGCAGGATGGCTTCAGGCTCTAATCTGGTTCCGACACGGCACACTGAGCCTTTGGTTATTTCCTCTTCCTGGTGGGAAATGAGAGTTAAATTTGCCCGTCCAGACAACTCCAGCTAGTCTCTCATTGGTTCTCCCTATTCCTGTTCATCTTCCGCAGAAATTGCAAACTGGGCCAAACAGGACGTTAAAGGCGCTGACTCTCCAAGTCGGGAGAGTGTTAGTAAAGAATCTGGAATGTTGCACCCGAGTACCAGGGTACGAAAACTGAGACATATTTGAACACGTCTCCCGTTCACACGGTTGATCATACTCTGGGTTACACATGCATGTTTTAGCTGAAGGAAGAATACCTTAAACCTGGAGAGTTGAGACCCGTGTAATGGGTACCATGCAAATTGACTTCAAAGGGTCTTCATTTGCTCACCGAACCTCTCCAATCCTATCACTGCTGCGTTTATGCCCCTGTACACACGCTTGATTCTCTTTCGGAGACATAGCAATCCATAGGTTTTATGATACTTACTAGTCAGGTACATTCTTAGGCGTTTAATATGGGGTGTTGAGTCCATTTCGTTGAGCAAGGAGTAGCTCTTGTCTATTCCATATTTGGCTTAAAGAACTTTATCTGTGCTCATTTCAATCTCTGGTTTTATGCAGCACCCCAACTCACCTTTCCCCTTAAGCAAGCATAAGTTGGTTTTCTAAATTTGAGACCCTGTTCTGTTTTGGAATTCAGTTCCTGTGTAGCCAAGTTTATATTCTGTGTATTAGTGATATCTTATGGTGTTTCTTTTTCTGTGTGACTTATTTCAGTTAGAATCATCATACCTGAGTCCACTCATTGTGCTGCTAAGGGCCTGATGACATAGATTTCATTGCTGAGGGATACTGCATTGTACGTAAGTACCACAAGTTCTTTATCCATTTTTCACTTTCTGTGATATTGAACTTGTACGGTAAACGAGGTTCTTGTAAACAGAGCCGTTCCAAACTTTGGGGTGGGTGTGTCTTTTTTATTTTAATTTCCCTAAGCTATAGGACCATAAGTGGAAGTGCCCTAGGCTCTGTTGCTTTGTTTTTTAGATGTTTCAGGAAACACCATACACTTCTCCCGAGTGTCTGTTGGCAATTTACATCCCGCCCAGCAGCATAACAAGGCTCCCAGTTCTCCATGGCCTGTCCTGCCTTGCTGGATTTTACACTTTTTTCAGATGGCCCTTTTGACCGGGGGGAAGTGAGACTTCATTGTAGTGCAGATTTCCTTTGCAAGCTTGCTTGGTTGGCCAAAAAGGGCGTATGCGTTTTTTCCTGAATATATTCAGGAAAAAACGCATACGCCCTTTTTGGCCAAGTGCATCATTGTGGACGTTCTGCCTCTTTTCCTATGCTTTCAATGCAATTCCAGTCTACCTCCTGAAATCGGTTTCCTGCAATTCTGCCCCGCTTTCAAGTCCTCTTGGCAGCCTTACTTCAGTATATTTTTGGACGATAGCTGTCATTTATAACTCTGCAGGTTTGTGAATTACAGTGCCCCTGAGCTCCTTTCTTCAACTCGCTTTCTTTTGAGCTGGCCGCAACACCGCAGGATGGCTTCAGGCTCTAATCTGGTTCCGGCACGGCACACTGAGCCTTAGGTTATTTCCTCTTCCTGGTGGGAAATGAGAGTTAAATTTGCCCGTCCAGACACCTCCAGCTAGTCTCTCATTGGTTCTCCCTATTCCTGTTCATCTTCCGCAGAAATTGCAAACTGGGCCAAACAGGAGGTTAAAGGCGCTGACTCTCCAAGTCGGGAGAGTGTTAGTAAAGAATCTGGAATGTTGCACCCGAGTACCAGGGGAGGAAAACTGAGACATATTTGAACACGTCTCCCGTTCACACGGTTGATCATACTCTGGGTTCCACATGCATGTTTTAGCTGAAGGAAGAATACCTTAAACCTGGGTAGTTGAAACCCGTGGAATGGGTACCATGCAATATGACATCAAAGGGTCTTCATTTGCTCACCGAACCTCTCCAATCCTATCACTGCTGCGTTTATGCCCCTGTACACATGCTTGATTCTCTTTCGGAGACATAGCAATCCATAGGTTTTAAGATACTTACTAGTCAGGTACATTCTTAGGCGTTTAATATGCGGTGTTGAGTCCATTTCGTTGAGCAAGGAGTAGCTCTTGTCTATTCCATATTTGGCTTAAGGAACTTTATCTGTGCTCATTTCAATCTCTGGTTTTATGCAGCACCCCAACTCACCTTTCCCCTTAAGCAAGCATAAGTTGGTTTTCTAAATTTGAGACGCTGTTCTGTTTTGGAATTCAGTTCCTGTGTAGCCAAGTTTATATTCCGTGTATTAGTGATATCTTATGATGTTTCTTTTTCTGTGTGACTTATTTCAGTTAGAATCATCATACCTGAATCCACTCATTGTGCTGCTAAGGGCCTGATGACATAGATTTCATTGCTGAGTGATATTGCTTTGTAAGTAAATACCACAACTTCTTTATCCATTTTTCATTTTCTACGAAGTTGAACTTGTACTGTAAACGAGGTTCTTGTAAACAGAGGCGTCCCAAACTTTGGGGTGGCTGTGTCTTTTTGATTTTAATTTCCCTAAGCTATAGGACCATAAGTGGAAGTGCCCTAGGCTCTGTTGCTTTGTTTTTTAGATGTTTCAGGAAACACCATACACTTCTCCGGAGTGTCTGTTGGCAATTTACATCCCGCCCAGCAGCATAACAAGGCTCTCAGTTCTCCATGGCCTGTCCTGCCTTGCAGGATTTTACACTTTTTTCAGATGGCCCTTTTGACCGGGGGGAAGTGAGACTTCATTGTAGTGCAGATTTCCTTTGCAAGCTTGCTTGGTTGGCCAAAAAGGGCGTATGCGTTTTTTCCTGAATATATTCAGGAAAAAACGCATACGCCCTTTTTGGCCAAGTGCATCATTGTGGACGTTCTGCCTCTTTTCCTATGCTTTCAATGCAATTCCAGTCTACCTCCTGAAATCGGTTTCCTGCAATTCTGCCCCGCTTTCAAGTCCTCTTGGCAGCCTTACTTCAGTATATTTTTGGACGATAGCTGTCATTTATAACTCTGCAGGTTTGTGAATTACAGTGCCCCTGAGCTCCTTTCTTCAACTCGCTTTCTTTTGAGCTGGCCGCAACACCGCAGGATGGCTTCAGGCCCTAATCTTGTTCCAGCACGGCACGCTGAGCCTTTGGTTAATTCCTCTTCCTGGTGGGAAATGAGAGTTAAATTTGCCCGTCCAGACACCTCCAGCTAGTCTCTCATTGGTTCTCGCTATTCCTGTTCATCTTCCGCAGAAATTGCAAACTGGGCTAAACAGGAGGTTAAAGGGACTGACTCTCCAAGTCGGGAGAGTGTTAGTAAAGAATCTGGAATGTTGCACCCGAGTACCAGGGTACGAAAACTGAGACATATTTGAACACGTCTCCCCATCACATGGTTGATCATACTCTGGGTTCCACATGCATGTTTTAGCTGAAGGAAGAATACCTTAAACCTGGGTAGTTGAAACCCGTGGAATGGGTACCATGCAATATGACATCAAAGGGTCTTCATTTGCTCACCGAACCTCTCCAATCCTATCACTGCTGCGTTTATGCCCCTGTACACATGCTTGATTCTCTTTCGGAGACATAGCAATCCATAGGTTTTAAGATACTTACTAGTCAGGTACATTCTTAGGCGTTTAATATGCGGTGTTGAGTCCATTTCGTTGAGCAAGGAGTAGCTCTTGTCTATTCCATATTTGGCTTAAGGAACTTTATCTGTGCTCATTTCAATCTCTGGTTTTATGCAGCACCCCAACTCACCTTTCCCCTTAAGCAAGCATAAGTTGGTTTTCTAAATTTGAGACCCTGTTCTGTTTTGGAATTCAGTTCCTGTGTAGCCAAGTTTACATTCCGTGTATTACTGATATCTTATGATGTTTCTTTTTCTGTGTGACTTATTTCAGTTAGAATCATCATACCTGAATCCACTCATTGTGCTGCTAAGGGCCTGATGACATAGATTACATTGCTGAGTGATATTGCTTTGTAAGTAAATACCAAAAGTTCTTTATCCATTTTTCACTTTCTGCGATGTTGAACTTGTACTGTAAACGAGGTTCTTGTAAACAGAGCCGTTCCAAACATTGGGGTGGGTGTGTCTTTTTGATTTTAATTTCCCTAAGCTATAGGACCATAAGTGGAAGTGCCCTAGGCTCTGTTGCTTTGTTTTTTAGATGTTTCAGGAAACACCATACACTTCTCCCGAGTGTCTGTTGGCAATTTACATCCCGCCCAGCAGCATAACAAGGCTCCCAGTTCTCCATGGCCTGTCCTGCCTTGCTGGATTTTACACTTTTTTAAGATGGCCCTTTTGACCGGGGGGAAGTGAGACTTCATTGTAGTGCAGATTTCCTTTGCAAGCTTGCTTGGTTGGCCAAAAAGGGCGTATGCGTTTTTTCCTGAATATATTCAGGAAAAAACGCATACGCCCTTTTTGGCCAAGTGCATCATTGTGGACGTTCTGCCTCTTTTACTATGCTTTCAATGCAATTCCAGTCTACCTCCTGAAATCGGTTTCCTGCAATTCTGCCCCGCTTTCAAGTCCTCTTGGCAGCCTTACTTCAGTATATTTTTGGACGATAGCTGTCATTTATAACTCTGCAGGTTTGTGAATTACAGTGCCCCTGAGCTCCTTTCTTCAACTCACTTTCTTTTGAGCTGGCCGCAACACCGCAGGATGGCTTCAGGCCCTAATCTTGTTCCAGCACGGCACGCTGAGCCTTTGGTTAATTCCTCTTCCTGGTGGGAAATGAGAGTTAAATTTGCCCGTCCAGACACCTCCAGCTAGTCTCTCATTGGTTCTCGCTATTCCTGTTCATCTTCTGCAGAAATTGCAAACTGGGCTAAACAGGAGGTTAAAGGGACTGACTCTCCAAGTCGGGAGAGTGTTAGTAAAGAATCTGGAATGTTGCACCCGAGTACCAGGGTACGAAAACTGAGACATATTTGAACACGTCTCCCCATCACATGGTTGATCATACTCTGGGTTCCACATGCATGTTTTAGCTGAAGGAAGAATACCTTAAACCTGGGTAGTTGAAACCCGTGGAATGGGTACCATGCAATATGACATCAAAGGGTCTTCATTTGCTCACCGAACCTCTCCAATCCTATCACTGCTGCGTTTATGCCCCTGTACACATGCTTGATTCTCTTTCGGAGACATAGCAATCCATAGGTTTTAAGATACTTACTAGTCAGGTACATTCTTAGGCGTTTAATATGCGGTGTTGAGTCCATTTCGTTGAGCAAGGAGTAGCTCTTGTCTATTCCATATTTGGCTTAAGGAACGTTATCTGTGCTCATTTCAATCTCTGGTTTTATGCAGCACCCCAACTCACCTTTCCCCTTAAGCAAGCATAAGTTGGTTTTCTAAATTTGAGACCCTGTTCTGTTTTGGAATTCAGTTCCTGTGTAGCCAAGTTTACATTCCATGTATTACTGATATCTTATGATGTTTCTTTTTCTGTGTGACTTATTTCAGTTAGAATCATCATACCTGAATCCACTCATTGTGCTGCTAAGGGCCTGATGACATAGATTACATTGCTGAGTGATATTGCTTTGTAAGTAAATACCAAAAGTTCTTTATCCATTTTTCACTTTCTGCGATGTTGAACTTGTACTGTAAACGAGGTTCTTGTAACCAGAGGCGTCCCAAACTTTGGGGTGGCTGTGTCTTTTTGATTTTAATTTCCCTAAGCTATAGGACCATAAGTGGAAGTGCCCTATGCTCTGTTGCTTTGTTTTTTAGATGTTTCAGGAAACACCATACACTTCTCCCGAGTGTCTGTTGGCAATTTACATCCCGCCCAGCAGCATAACAAGGCTCCCAGTTCTCCATGGCCTGTCCTGTCTTGCTGGATTTTACACTTTTTTAAGATGGCCCTTTTGACCGGGGGGAAGTGAGACTTCATTGTAGTGCAGATTTCCTTTGCAAGCTTGCTTGGTTGGCCAAAAAGGGCGTATGCGTTTTTTCCTGAATATATTCAGGAAAAAACGCATACGCCCTTTTTGGCCAAGTGCATCATTGTGGACGTTCTGCCTCTTTTCCTATGCTTTCAATGCAATTCCTGTCTACCTCCTGAAATCGGTTTCTTGCAATTCTGCCCCGCTTTCAAGTCCTCTTGGCAGCCTTACTTCAGTATATTTTTGGACGATAGCTGTCATTTATAACTCTGCAGGTTTGTGAATTACAGTGCCCCTGAGCTCCTTTCTTCAACTCGCTTTCCTTTGAGCTGGCCGCAACACCACAGGATGGCTTCAGGCTCTAATCTGGTTCCGGCACGGCACACTGAGCCTTTGGTTATTTCCTCTTCCTGGTGGGAAATGAGAGTTAAATTTGCCCGTCCAGACAACTCCAGCTAGTCTCTCATTGGTTCTCCCTATTCCTGTTCATCTTCCGCAGAAATTACAAACTGGGCCAAACAGGAGGTTAAAGGCGCTGACTCTCCAAGTCGGGAGAGTGTTAGTAAAGAATCTGGAATGTTGCACCCGAGTACCAGGGGAGGAAAACTGAGACATATTTGAACACGTCTCCCGTTCACACGGTTGATCATACTCTGGGTTCCACATGCATGTTTTAGCTGAAGGAAGAATACCTTAAACCTGGAGAGTTGAGACCCGTGTAATGGGTACCATGCAAATTGACTTCAAAGGGTCTTCATTTGCTCACCGAACCTCTCCAATCCTATCACTGCTGCGTTTATGCCCCTGTACACACGCTTGATTCTCTTTTGGAGACATAGCAATCCATAGGTTGTAAGATACTTACTAGTCAGGTACATTCTTAGGCGTTTAATATGCGGTGTTGTGTCCATTTCGTTGAGCAAGGAGTAGCTCTTGTCTATTCCATATTTGGCTTAAGGAACTTTATCTGTGCTCATTTCAATCTCTGGTTTTACGCAGCACCCCAACTCACCTTTCCCCTTAAGCAAGCATAAGTTGGTTTTCTAAATTTGAGACCCTGTTCTGTTTTGGAATTCAGTTCCTGTGTAGCCAAGTTTACATTCCGTGTATTACTGATATCTTATGATGTTTCTTTTTCTGTGTGACTTATTTCAGTTAGAATCATCATACCTGAATCCACTCATTGTGCTGCTAAGGGCCTGATGACATAGATTTCATTGCTGAGTGATATTGCTTTGTAAGTAAATACCAAAAGTTCTTTATCCATTTTTCACTTTCTGCGATGTTGAACTTGTACTGTAAACGAGGTTCTTGTAAACAGAGCCGTTCCAAACTTTGGGGTGGGTGTGTCTTTTTGATTTTAATTTCCCTAAGCTATAGGACCATAAGTGGAAGTGCCCTAGGCTCTGTTGCTTTGTTTTTTAGATGTTTCAGGAAACACCATACACTTCTCCCGAGTGTCTGTTGGCAATTTACATCCCGCCCATCAGCATAACAAGGCTCCCAGTTCTCCATGGCCTGTCCTGCCTTTCTGGATTTTACACTTTTTTCAGATGGCCCTTTTGACTGGGGGGAAGTGAGACTTCATTGTAGTGCAGATTTCCTTTGCAAGCTTGCTTGGTTGGCCAAAAAGGGCGTATGCGTTTTTTCCTGAATATATTCAGGAAAATACGCATACGCCCTTTTTGGCCAAGTGCATCATTGTGGACGTTCTGCCTCTTTTCCTATGCTTTCAATGCAATTCCAGTCTACCTCCTGAAATCGGTTTCCTGCAATTTTGCCCCGCTTTCAAGTCCTCTTGGCAGCCTTACTTCAGTATATTTTTGGACGATAGCTGTCATTTATAACTCTGCAGGTTTGTGAATTACAGTGCCCCTGAGCTCCTTTCTTCAACTCGCTTTCTTTTGAGCTGGCCGCAACACCGCAGGATGGCTTCAGGCTCTAATCTGGTTCCGGCACGGCACACTGAGCCTTTGGTTATTTCCTCTTCCTGGTGGGAAATGAGAGTTAAATTTGCCCGTCCAGACAACTCCAGCTAGTCTCTCATTGGTTCTCCCTATTCCTGTTCATCTTCCGCAGAAATTGCAAACTGGGCCAAACAGGAGGTTAAAGGCGCTGACTCTCCAAGTCGGGAGAGTGTTAGTAAAGAATCTGGAATGTTGCACCCGAGTACCAGGGGAGGAAAACTGAGACATATTTGAACACGTCTCCCGTTCACACAGTTGATCATACTCTGGGTTCCACATGCATGTTTTATCTGAAGGAAGAATACCTTAAACCTGGAGAGTTGAGACCCGTGTAATGGGTACCATGCAAATTGACTTCAAAGGGTCTTCATTTGCTCACCGAACCTCTCCAATCCTATCACTGCTGCGTTTATGCCCCTGTACACACGCTTGATTCTCTTTTGGAGACATAGAAATCCATAGGTTTTAAGATACTTACTAGTCAGGTACATTCTTAGGCGTTTAATATGGGGTGTTGGGTCCATTTCGTTGAGCAAGGAGTAGCTCTTGTCTATTCCATATTTGGCTTAAAGAACTTTATCTGTGCTCATTTCAATCTCTGGTTTTATGCAGCACCCCAACTCACCTTTCCCCTTAAGCAAGCATAAGTTGGTTTTCTAAATTTGAGACCCTGTTCTGTTCTGTAATTCAGTTCCTGTGTAGGCAAGTTTACATTCCGTGTATTACTGATACCTTATGATGTTTCATTTTCTGTGTGACTTATTTCAGTTAGAATCATCATACCTGAATCCACTCATTGTGCTGCTAAGGGCCTGATGACATAGATTTCATTGCTGAGTGATATTGCTTTGCAAGTAAATACCACAACTTCTTTATCCATTTTTCATTTTCTGAGATGTTGAACTTGTACTGTAAACGAGGTTCTTGTAAACAGAGGCGTCCCAAACTTTGGGGTGGCTGTGTCTTTTTGATTTTAATTTCCCTAAGCTATAGGACCATAAGTGGAAGTGCCCTAGGCTCTGTTACTTTGTTTTTTATATGTTTCAGGAAACACCATACACTTCTCCCGAGTGTCTGTTGGCAATTTACATCCCGCCCATCAGCATAACAAGGCTCCCAGTTCTCCATGGCCTGTCCTGCCTTTCTGGATTTTACACTTTTTTCAGATGGCCCTTTTGACCGGGGGGAAGTGAGACTTCATTGTAGTGCAGATTTCCTTTGCAAGCTTGCTTGGTTGGCCAAAAAGGGCGTATGCGTTTTTTCCTGAATATATTCAGGAAAAAACGCATACGCCCTTTTTGGCCAAGTGCATCATTGTGGACGTTCTGCCTCTTTTCCTATGCTTTCAATGCAATTCCAGTCTAACTCCTGAAATCAGTTTCCTGCAATTCTGCCCCGCTTTCAAGTCCTCTTGGCAGCCTTACTTCAGTATATTTTTGGACGATAGCTGTCATTTATAACTCTGCAGGTTTGTGAATTACAGTGCCCCTGAGCTCCTTTCTTCAACTCGCTTTCTTGTGACCTGGCCGCAACACCGCAGGATGGCTTCAGGCCCTAATCTGGTTCCGGCACGGCACGCTGAGCCTTTGGTTAATTCCTCTTCCTGGTGGGAAATGAGAGTTAAATTTGCCCGTTCAGACACCTCCAGCTAGTCTCTCATTGGTTCTCGCTATTCCTGTTCATCTTCTGCAGAAATTGCAAACTGGGCTAAACAGGAGGTTAAAGGGACTGACTCTCCAAGTCGGGAGAGTGTTAGTAAAGCGTCTGGAATGTTGCACCCGAGTACCAGGGTACGAAAACTGAGACATATTTGAACACGTCTCCCGATCACATGGTTGATCATACTCTGGGTTCCACATGCATGATTTAGCTGTAGGAAGAATACCTTAAACCTGGGTAGTTGAAACCCGTGGAATGGGTACCATGCAATATGACTTCAAAGGGTCTTTATTTGCTCACCGAACCTCTCCAATCCTATCACTGCTGCGTTTATGCCCCTGTACACACGCTTGATTCTCTTTCGGAGACATAGCAATCCATAGGTTTTAAGATACTTACTAGTCAGGTACATTCTTAGGCGTTTAATATGGGGTGTTGAGTCCATTTCGTTGAGCAAGGAGTAGCTCTTGTCTATTCCATATTTGGCTTAAGGAATTTATCTGTGCTCATTTCAATCTCTGGTTTTATGCAGCACCCCAACTCACCTTTACCCTTAAGCAAGCACAAGATGGTTTTATAATTTTGAGCCCCTGTTCTGTTCTGTAATTCAGTTCCTGTGTAGCCAAGTTTACATTCCGTGTATTACTGATACCTTATGATGTTTCTTTTTCTGTGTGACTTATTTCAGTTAGAATCATCATACCTGAATCCACTCATTGTGCTGCTATGGGCCTGATGACATAGATTTCATTGCTGAGTGATATTGTTTTGCAAGTAAATACCACAACTTCTTTATCCATTTTTCACTTTCTGCGATGTTGAACTTGTACTGTAAACGAGGTTCTTGTAAAGAGAGGCGTCCCAAACTTTGGGGTGGCTGTGTCTTTTTGATTTTAATTTCCCTAAGCTATAGGACCATAAGTGGAAGTGCCCTAGGCTCTGTTGCTTTGTTTTTTAGATGTTTTAGGAAACACCATACACTTCTCCCGAGTGTCTGTTGGCAATTTACATCCCGCCCATCAGCATAACAAGGCTCCCAGTTCTCCATGGCCTGTCCTGCCTTTCTGGATTTTACACTTTTTTCAGATTGCCCTTTTGACCGGGGGGAAGTGAGACTTCATTGTAGTGCAGATTTCCTTTGCAAGCTTGCTTGGTTGGCCAAAAAGGGCGTATGCGTTTTTTCCTGAATATATTCAGGAAAAAACGCATACGCCCTTTTTGGCCAAGTGCATCATTGTGGACGTTCTGCCTCTTTTCCTATGCTTTCAATGCAATTCCAGTCTACCTCCTGAAATCAGTTTCCTACAATTCTGCCCCGCTTTCAAGTCCTCTTGGCAGCCTTACTTCAGTATATTTTTGGATGATAGCTGTCATTTATAACTCTGCAGGTTTGTGAATTACAGTGCCCCTGAGCTCCTTTCTTCAACTCGCTTTCTTTTGAGCTGGCCGCAACACCGCAGGATGTCTTCAGTCTCTAATCTGGTTCCGGCACGGCACACTGAGCCTTTGGTTATTTCCACTTCCTGGTGGGAAATGAGAGTTAAATTTGCCCTTCCAGACACCTCCAGCTAGTCTCTCATTGGTTCTCCCTATTCCTGTTCATCTTCCGCAAAAATTGCAAACTGGGCCAAACAGGAGGCTAAAGGCGCTGACTCTCCAAGTGGGGAGAGTGTTAGTAAAGCGTCTGAAATGTTGCACCCGAGTACCAGGGGAGGAAAACTGAGACGTATTTGAACACGTCTCCCGTTCGCACGGTTGATCATACTCTGGGTTCCACATGCATGTTTTAGCTGAAGGAAGAATACCTTAAACTTCGAGAGTTGAGACCCGTGGAATGGGTACCATGCAATATGACTTCAAAGGGTCTTCATTTGCTCACCGAACCTCTCCAATCCTATCACTGCTGCGTTTATGCCCCTGTACACACGCTTGATTCTCTTTTGGAGACATAGCCATCCATAGGTTTTAAGATACTTACTAGTCAGGTACATTCTTACGCGTTTAATATGAGGTGTTGAGTCCATTTTGTTGAGCAAGGAGTAGCTCTGGTGTATTCCATATTTGGCTTAAGGAACTTTATCTGTGCTCATTTCAATCTCTGGTTTTATGCAGCACCCCAACTCACCTTTCCCCTTAAGCAAGCATAAGTTGGTTTTCTAAATTTGAGACCCTGTTCTGTTTTGGAATTCAGTTCCTGTGTAGCCAAGTTTACATTCCGTGTATTACTGATATCTTATGATGTTTCTTTTTCTGTGTGACTTATTTCAGTTAGAATCATCATACCTGAAACCACTCATTGTGCTGCTAAGGGCCTGATGACATAGATTTCATTGCTGAGTGATATTGCTTTGTAAGTAAATACCAAAAGTTCTTTATCCATTTTTCACTTTCTGCGATGTTGAACTTGTACTGTAAACGAGGTTCTTGTAAACAGAGGCGTCCCAAACTTTGGGGTGGCTGTGTCTTTTTGATTTTAATTTCCCTAAGCTATAGGACCATAAGTGGAAGTGCCCTAGGCTCTGTTGCTTTGTTTTTTAGATGTTTCAGGAAACACCATACACTTCTCCCGAGTGTCTGTTGGCAATTTACATCCCGCCCAGCAGCATAACAAGGCTCCCAGTTCTCCATGGCCTGTCCTGCCTTGCTGGATTTTACACTTTTTTCAGATGGCCCTTTTGACCGGGGGGAAGTGAGACTTCATTGTAGTGCAGATTTCCTTTGCAAGCTTGCTTGGTTGGCCAAAAAGGTCGTATGCGTTTTTCCCTGAATATATTCAGGAAAAAACGCATACGCCCTTTTTGGCCAAGTGCATCATTGTGGACGTTCTGCCTCTTTTCCTATGCTTTCAATGCAATTCCAGTCTACCTCCTGAAATCGGTTTCCTGCAATTCTGCCCCGCTTTCAAGTCCTCTTGGCAGCCTTACTTCAGTATATTTTTGGACGATAGCTGTCATTTATAACTCTGCAGGTTTGTGAATTACAGTGCCGCTGAGCTCCTTTCTTCAACTCGCTTTCTTGTGACCTGGCCGCAACACCGCAGGATGGCTTCAGGCCCTAATCTTGTTCCAGCACGGCACGCTGAGCCTTTGGTTAATTCCTCTTCCTGGTGGGAAATGAGAGTTAAATTTGCCCGTCCAGACACCTCCAGCAAGTCTCTCATTGGTTCTCGCTATCCTGTTCATCTTCCGCTGAAATTGCAAACTGGGCCAAACAGGAGGTTAAAGGGACTGACTCTCCAAGTCAGGAGAGTGTTAGTAAAGCGTCTGGAATGTTGCACCCGAGTACCAGGGTACGAAACCTGAGACATATTTGAACACGTCTCCCGATCACATGGTTGATCATACTCTGGGTTCCACATGCATGTTTTAGCTGTAGGAAGAATACCTTAAACCTGGGTAGTTGAAACCCGTGGAATGGGTACCATGCAATATGACTTCAAAGGGTCTTCATTTGCTCACCGAACCTCTCCAATCCTATCACTGCTGTGTTTATGCCCCTGTACACATGCTTGATTCTCTTTCAGAGACATAGCAATCCATAGGTTTTAAGATACTTACTAGTCAGGTACATTCTTAGGCGTTTAATATGGGGTGTTGAGTCCATTTCGTTGAGCAAGGAGTAGCTCTTGTCTATTCCATATTTGGCTTAAGGAACTTTATCTGTGCTCATTTCAATCTCTGGTTTTATGCAGCACCCCAACTCACCTTTCACCTTAAGCAAGCATAAGTTGGTTTTCTAAATTTGAGACCCTGTTCTGTTTTGAAATTCAGTTCCTGTGTAGCCAAGTTTACATTCCGTGTATTACTGATACCTTATGATGTTTCTTTTTCTGTGTGACTTATTTCAGTTAGAATCATCATACCTGAATCCACTCATTGTGCTGCTATGGGCCTGATGACATAGATTTCATTGCTGAGTGATATTGTTTTGCAAGTAAATACCACAACTTCTTTATCCATTTTTCACTTTCTGCGATGTTGAACTTGTACTGTAAACGAGGTTCTTGTAAACAGAGGCGTCCCAAACTTTGGGGTGGCTGTGTCTTTTTGATTTTAATTTCCCTAAGCTATAGGACCATAAGTGGAAGTGCCCTAGGCTCTGTTGCTTTGTTTTTTAGATGTTTCAGGAAACACCATACACTTCTCCCGAGTGTCTGTTGGCAATTTACATCCCGCCCATCAGCATAACAAGTCTCCCAGTTCTCCATGGACTGTCCTGCCTTGCTGGATTTTACACTTTTTTCAGATGGCCCTTTTGACCGGGGGGAAGTGAGACTTCATTGTAGTGCAGATTTCCTTTGCAAGCTTGCTTGGTTGGCCAAAAAGGGCGTATGCGTTTTTTCCTGAATATATTCACGAAAAAACGCATACGCCCTTTTTGGCCAAGTGCATCATTGTGGACGTTCTGCCTCTTTTCCTATGCTTTCAATGCAATTCCAGTCTACCTCCTGAAATCAGTTTCCTACAATTCTGCCCCGCTTTCAAGTCCTCTTGGCAGCCTTACTTCAGTATATTTTTGGACGATACCTGTCATTTATAACTCTGCAGGTTTGTGAATTACAGTGCCCCTGAGCTCCTTTCTTCAACTCGCTTTCTTTTGAGCTGGCCGCAACACCGCAGGATGTCTTCAGGTTCTAATCTGGTTCCGGCACGGCACACTGAGCCTTTGGTTATTTCCACTTCCTGGTGGGAAATGAGAGTTAAATTTGCCCTTCCAGACACCTCCAGCTAGTCTCTCATTGGTTCTCCCTATTCCTGTTCATCTTCCGCAAAAATTGCAAACTGGGCCAAACAGGAGGTTAAAGGCGCTGACTCTCCAAGTGGGGAGAGTGTTAGTAAAGCGTCTGAAATGTTGCACCCGAGTACCAGGGGAGGAAAACTGAGACGTATTTGAACACGTCTCCCGTTCGCACGGTTGATCATACTCTGGGTTCCACATGCATGTTTTAGCTGAAGGAAGAATACCTTAAACTTGGAGAGTTGAGACCCGTGGAATGGGTACCATGCAATATGACATCAAAGGGTCTTCATTTGCTCACCGAACCTCTCCAATCCTATCACTGCTGCGTTTATGCCCCTGTACACACGCTTGATTCTCTTTTGGAGACATAGCCATCCATAGGTTTTAAGATACTTACTAGTCAGGTACATTCTTAGGCGTTTAATATGAGGTGTTGAGTCCATTTTGTTGAGCAAGGAGTAGCTCTGGTGTATTCCATATTTGGCTTAAGGAACTTTATCTGTGCTCATTTCAATCTCTGGTTTTATGCAGCACCCCAACTCACCTTTCCCCTTAAGCAAGCATAAGTTGATTTTCTAAATTTGAGACCCTGTTCTGTTTTGGAATTCAGTTCCTGTGTAGCCAAGTTTACATTCCGTGTATTAGTGATATCTTATGATGTTTCTTTTTCACTGTGACTTATTTCAGTTAGAATCATCATACCTGAATCCACTCATTGTGCTGCTAAGGGCCTGATAACATAGATTTCATTGCTGAGTGATATTGCTTTGTAAGTAAATACCACAACTTCTTTATCCATTTTTCACTTTCTGCGATTTTGAACTTGTACTGTAAACGAGGTTCTTGTAAACAGAGGCGTCCCAAACTTTGGGGTGGCTGTGTCTTTTTGATTTTAATTTCCCTAATCTATAGGACCATAAGTGGAAGTGCCCTAGGCTCTGTTGCTTTGTTTTTTAGATGTTTCAGGAAACACCATACACTTCTCCCGAGTGTCTGTTGGCAATTTACATCTCGCCCATCAGCAAAACAAGGCTCCCAGTTCTCCATGGCCTGTCCTGCCTTTCTGGATTTTACACTTTTTTCAGATGGCCCTTTTGACCGGGGGGAAGTGAGACTTCATTGTAGTGCAGATTTCCTTTGCAAGCTTGCTTGGTTGGCCAAAAAGGGCGTATGCGTTTTTTCCTGAATATATTCAGGAAAAAACGCATACGCCCTTTTTGGCCAAGTGCATCATTGTGGACGTTCTGCCTCTTTTCCTATGCTTTCAATGCAATTCCAGTCTACCTCCTGAAATCGGTTTCCTGCAATTCTGCCCCGCTTTCAAGTCCTCTTGGCAGCCTTACTTCAGTATATTTTTGGACGATAGCTGTCATTTATAACTCTGCAGGTTTGTGAATTACAGTGCCCCTGAGCTCCTTTCTTCAACTCGCTTTCTTTTGAGCTGGCCGCAACGCCGCAGGATGGCTTCAGGCCCTAATCTGGTTCCGGCACGGCACGCTGAGCCTTTGGTTAATTCCTCTTCCTGGTGGGAAATGAGAGTTAAATTTGCCCGTCCAGACACCTCCAGCTAGTCTCTCATTGGTTCTCGCTATTCCTGTTCATCTTCCGCAGAAATTGCAAACTGGGCCAAACAGGAGGTTAAAGGGACTGATTCTCCAAGTGGGGAGAGTGTTAGTAAAGCGTCTGGAATGTTGCACCCGAGTACCAGGGGAGGAAAACTGAGACGTATTTGAACACGTCTCCCGATCACATGGTTGATCATACACTGGGTTCCACATGCATGTTTTAGCTGAAGGAAGAATACCTTAAACCTGGGTAGTTGAAACCCGTGGAATGGGTACCATGCAATATGACTTCAACGGGTCTTCATCTGCTCACCAAACCTCTCCAATCCTATCACTGCTGCGTTTATGCCCCTGTACACACGCTTGATTCTCTTTTGGAGACATAGCAATCCATAGGATTTAAGATAATTACTAGTCAGGTACATTCTTAGGCGTTTAATATGGGGTGTTGAGTCCATTTCGTTGAGCAAGGAGTAGCTCTTGTCTATTCCATATTTGGCTTAAGGAACTTTATCTGTGCTCATTTCAATCTCTGGTTTTATGCAGCACCCCAACTCACCTTTCCCCTTAAGCAAGCATAAGTTGGTTTTCTCAATTTGAGACCCTGTTATGTTTTGTAATTCAGTTCCTCTGTAGCGAAGTTTACATTCCATGTATTAGTGATATTTATTGATGTTTCTTTTTCTGTGTGACTTATTTCAGTTAGAATCACCATACCCGAATCCACTCATTGTGCTGCTAGGGGCCTGGTGACATAGATTTCATTGCTGAGTGACATTGCATTGTACTTGAGTACCCAAACTTCTTTATCCATTTTTCACTTTCTGTGATATTGAACTTGTACTGTAAACGAGGTTCTTGTAAACAGAGCCGTCCCAAACATTGAGGTGGCTGTGTCTTTTTGATTTTAATTTCCCTAAGCTATAGGACCATAAGTGGAAGTGCGCTAGGCTCTGTTGCTTTGTTTTTTAGATGTTTCAGGAAACACCATACACTTCTCCCGAGTGTCTGTTGGCAATATACATCCCGCCCATCAGCATAACAAGGCTCCCAGTTCTCCATGGCCTGTCCTGCCTTTCTGGGTTTTACACTTTTTTCAGATGGCCCTTTTGACCTGGGGGAAGTGAGACTTCATTGTAGTGCCGATTTCTTTTGCAGGTTTGCTTGGTTGGCCAAAAAAGGCGTATGCGTTTTTTCCTGAATATATTCAGGAAAAAACGCATATGCCCTTTTTGTCCAAGTGCATCATTGTCGAGGTTCTGACTCTCTTCATATGTTTTCAATGCAATTCCAGTCTACCTCCTGAAATTGGTTTCCTGCAATTCTGCCTTGCTTTCATTGCCTCTTCATAGCCTTACCTCAATATATTTTTTGAATATAGTTGGCCTTTATAACTCTGCAGGTTTTTGAATTGCAGTGGCCCTTAGCTCCATTTTTCAGCTCTTATTTTTGTGGTCTTGCCCCATAACCACAGGATTCCTTGAAGCCCTATTTTTCTTCTGGGGCACCTTGCTGTGCCTTTGGTTAATTCTTCTTACTGATGTGACATTAGAGTGACATGTGCCCATTGAAACCGCTACAGCTAGTTTCTCACTGGTTCCCCCTATTCCCATTCATCCTCTGCACTAACTGCAGACTGTGCGATACCAGAACTTAAAGGCATTGACTCCATGTGGGGATGTTGTTAGTAAAGCGGCTGGAATGTCGATCCGGAGCCCCAGGAGAGGAAAAATGAGGTGCGTTTTAGAAACCTTTCCCGATCATATGGTATACCAGTCGCTGGGTTTCCCAAGCATGGTTTAGCTGTAGGAAGATTCCCTTCGACCTGGAGTGTTGGGACCCTTGGACTGAGTAGCATGAAGTATTGCATTAAACTTTCGGCAGTTGCTCACCAAAGCTCACCAATCCTCTCAGCCCCAAGTGTCCAGCCTTATGTCTTATCCAGCTGTGGGTTTATATGTGGTCAATTCCAGGTTACATCACAGCCCCTGAGCGAATTTTGTAAGAATTTTTCTCTTTCATTGTTTCAGCGTTTTATTTTTAAAATTTATTTCTATAATGGGGTTTAGCTCATTTTCACTGCTGTGTTTGTGCCGCTCTGCACACACTTGATTCCCTTATGGAGATATATCAATACATGGGTTTTAAGATTCTTATTACTCAGATATATTTCTCTGCGGTGTATAGGGTGTGTTGAGGCCAGTTCATTGAGCAAGGTGTAGATCTTGTCTAATACATATTTGGTTTATTGAATGGTATCTGTGCTAATTTCAAACTCTGGTTTTATGCATCACCCCACCTCTCCTTTCCCCTTAAGCTGACATAAGTGTGTTTTCTAAATGTGAGACACTGTTCTGTTCTGTAATTCATTTCTTGTGCAGCCATATTTACCCTCCCTCTATAAGTGATATCTTATGATATGTTTCTTTTTCTGTTTGACTTATTTCAAGTAGTATTATCGGACCTAAATCCACTCTTTATCCTTCTACTAGCCTTATTACATTGATTTCATGGTGAAGAGATATTCCATTGTACATAAGTACCACATCTTCTTTATCCATTGTTCTCTTTCCTGGGATATTTAAGGTGTACTGAAGTTGAGGTTCTTGTAAACAGAGTAGCCCTAAACTGTGGTGTGCTTGTGTCTTGTTGATTTTTAGACTTCCCTAGATATACTCCCATGATTGGAAGTGTCCTATGCTCTGTAGCTCTGTTTTTTAGATGATTTAGGAACCACCATACACTTCTCCAGAGTGGCTCTCGGCAGTTCACACACTGCCCATCAGCGTATAAAGGCTCCCTGTTCTCCATGGCCTGTCCTGCATTTCTGGTTTTTACAATTTTTTAGGATGGCCCTTTTGACCGGTGGGAAGTGAGACTTCTTTGTTGTGCACATTTGCATTGCTTGCTTGCTTCGTTGCCCATAAAGTGCGTATGCGTTTTTTCCTGGATATAATCAGGAAAAAACGCATACGCCCTTTTGGGCCAACTGCATCATTGTCGAAATTCTGCCGCTTTTCATGTGCGTTAAAGACGAGTCCAATCTATCTCTTGAAATCTGTTTCTTGCAATTCTGTCTTGCATTCAGATCCTCTTCTTTGCCTTACCTCAACATATTTTTGGACATTAGTTTTCATTTATAACTCTGCAGGTTTGTGAATTGCAGTGACCCTGAGCTCCATTTTTTAAGTTGCTCTTTTGTGAGCTGGCCACAAACCCACAGGATTGCTTCAGGCCCTATTTTGGCTCCGGCGAGGCAGGCTGAGCCTTTCTTTAATTCTTATTCTTAATGGGAAATTAGAGTGATATGTGCCCGTCCAAACCCCTACAACTATTCTCTCATTGGTTCCCCCTCTTCCCGTTCATCCTCCTCACAATTTGCAAAATGTGTGAAACAGAAGTTTAAATGTGCTGATTCTCCAAGTGGGGAGATTCTAAGTAACGTGGCTGGAATGGTGAACAGGAGCACCAGGAGAGGATAAATGAGGTGCATTTTAGACACATCTCCCGATCACATGGTGTACAGTCCTCTGGGTTTTCCATGCATGTTTTAGCTGTAGGAAGATCCCTTGAACCTGCAGATTTGGGACCCATTGAATGGGTACCAGGTAGTATTACTTTAAAGGGTGTGCATTTCCTCACCCAACCTCACATTTCTCTTAGCGCAAACAGTTTCCAGCCTTATGTCTCATCCTGCTGTGGGTCTAGATGTGTTCAATCCATGTTGCATCACCGTCCCTGAGGAAAAGTTGTAAGAGGTTTTCTCTGTCTCTCTGTCGTTTATTTTTTTCAATTTATTACTATATTGGTTACAGCTGATTTTCAAAGCTCTGTTTCTTGCTGCTGTACATCCACTTGATTCACGTACAGAGGGTCATCAATAAATTCTTTTTCAGATTCTTACCAGTCGTATATATTCTTTTCCGGTGACTTGAGTGTGCTGAGTGCAGTTCTTTTAGCTACCGTGTAGGCCTTGTTGATTATCAGTTTGGTATTTGGAATGGTATCTTTGCTAATTTCAACCTCCTGGATGATGCCTCACCCCTCCCCACCTTTCCCGTTTAGCAGCCTTATGCGTGTTTTCTACATATTTGACTATGTTTTTGTTTTGTAATTTATTTCATGTGTAGCCATTTTGGATTCCACCTTTAAGTGATATCTTATGATATGTGTCTTTTTCTTTTTGAATTCTGTCACTTAGAATGATCATACGTAACTCCTCCGGAGTTGTTACAACTGGCCATATTTCATTGATTTCCAGGCTGAATAATATTCCACTCTACCTAAGTACCACATCTCTATCCATTTTTTCCCTCCAGAGACATTTAAGTTATATCCTAGTCGAGGATCTTTTAAACAGAGAGGGGGTAAACATTGGGGTGCCTGTGTCCTCTCGATTTTTGTTTTTCCCAAGATATACGCCCATGAGTGCAAGTGCCCTATGCTCTGTAGCTCATTTTTTAGATGTTTTAGTAAACACAATACACTTTTCCAGAATGGCCGTTGGCAATATACATTTCCACTATAAGTCTCACAGGGCTCCCTCTTCTCGTTGCCCTGTCCTGCATTTCTGTTGTTTACGCTTTATGAGGATGGCTCTTCTGACTGATGCGAAGTGATATCTTTTGTAGTATTGACTTCCAGTGCCCACCTGTTTGGTTGGCTAAAAAAGTGTATGCCCTTTTCTTGAATATATACAGAAAAAAACGCATGCACCCTTTTTGGCCAACTGCAATGTTGGCAATGTTCAGCTCCTTTTCTTGTGCTTAATGGCGAGTCCTTTCTACCTCCTCAAATCCCTTTCCTGCCATTCTCCCTTGCTTACAAGTCCTTTTCTCTGACTTTCCTCAAGACATTTTTCAGTGATGGATATTTTCAACTCTGCAGTTTTGTGAATTTTACTGCCCCTGAGTTCCATTGTTCAACTTGTGTTTATGGGAACTGGCCACAAAGCAGCGGGATTTCCTCAAGCCCTATACTGTTTCCATGGGCAACCCTAGCCTTTGGTCAATTCGTCTTCCTGATTGGAAATTAGAGTGACATGTGCCTGTCTGAACACCTAGGACTTGTCTCTCATTGTTCCTCATCCTTCCGCTTCATCCTCTGGACAAATTCCAAACTGTACGCAACAGGATGTTGACAGTGCTGACATCTCCAAGTGGGGAGACTGTTAGTAAAGACGCTGGAGGGGTGAACCCGAGCACCAGGAGATGAGGAGATGAGATGCCTTTTCCAAACTCTTCCCGATCAGACGGTATACCATCCTCTGGGTGTGACAGACATGTTTTAGCAGTAGGAAGAGTCCCATTCATGTAAGGAGAACACCAGGGCTTTTTCAAAATCAGTGTCTCCCCGAAACCCAAACTGGGGAAGTTTTTAAGCTACGGCTACACATATGTTCATTAAGGGCCTTGGGAAGTAGGCAGAGTCCAAACTTTAGATGATTGAAGTCTTCAGGGTCAGAAGCACTCACCACCAGCTTCCCTTAGGCTACACTTTAACTATCATTGATAGATGATGTCAATAAAAATATCTATTCTTTTTCAGATTATTTCCCCTTATAGGTTATTGCAAAATGTTGAGTGTAGTTCCCTGTGCTATACAGTAGTTCCTTGTTGATGATCTATTTTATACATAGCAGTGTGTATGTGTTAATTCCAAAGTGTTAATTTATCCCTCCTCCCACCTTTCCCCTTTGGTAATAATAAATTATAAGATTTTATACTTCTCAGAAATGGGGGAGCTGAAAGAGAGGTATCATTTTCAATGGAAAAGCATTTAAAACAAGATTGAAGGTTTAACCAAGATTATTAGATGTACATCCTTGGAAAGAAATCACTTCGTTTCTCTAATATTGACCTGACAAATAAGACAAACCTTTTCACTGAACTTGCTTATAAAAAGTGATGGAAATATCAAATGGAAGTGTTAGAAACATCTTATTTTACCCGAGCCTTATACACTGTTCTATGTTAACTACAGTTTGGCTCACACATCTGTTCATTGAGGTTACAATAGTCTCAATTTCTGTTACTGATCCTCCAGAGTGGACCCCAACAAGTGTCCCCCTGCCCAGTGTCATTGGGGCCAACAGATCGAGACTGAGTTTGGTTCACAAGCAAAGGAAACTTTATATTTTGATCAGAGAATGGAGAGGTGAGAGCATGCACTACCCCGTGGGCTGTGGGCTGGGCTGCTGTGTAGAGATCCTGTCAGAGTCAGTGGGAGGGAGGGAGGCGGCGGAGCTCTCGAGGGCCGGGTTGGCTGTAGCTCAGGCTCTATATCGTGGAGTCTGCACTGGGCCCCAGGAGCTGAGGTGTCGACCCAGCCATTCTGCACTAGGAAATCTCGTCTGAAGTGCCGGGTGTGGAACCTCTGCATGCGGGACCCTAGGAGCACGTGAAATTAGACAAAGCACAAAGGATAAAAAAGGTTAGACTTGACTTTATTGCCCAGATTCTATTTTTATCTCCCAGGGATTTTTAATGGGCTTTGCTGGGGACAAACCCCTCCTCTGCCTTTTGTCCCGTTCCTCATTCTTGGAGTGCTGAGGGTGCAGACCCTTCTTCTGTAACTGCTGAGTGCTGAGTTGGGAGCCCTCATACCCTGGGGCGAGGGTCAGAGCTTCTCCCCAGCAGCCTCCCGGTGACGTTGATTGTCCCCAGGCCCCCTGCCTCCCTGCTCGTCCACCTGAGCACCAGCATTGGAAGTGTTATAGATTCTAATGACCTTTAAGGGTCCAGGAAAGAGATGTGCAGAGACGCTGTGGGGGCCGGTTTCACCCCGCCCCACATTTGTTCGGCCACCTTAGGCTGACCGTTTCTGCCAGCCTAGATGCTCTGACCAGTAGTCTGCGCTTTCTTCAATTAGGCCCCTGAATTAACGTACAAACAGCACCAGGTGTCAGAGCCCTGCCCGCTCAACTCCCAGACAGTCCAGGGTCAGTGGTGATAAGGACCATGATGGCTACTGAGTCAACAGCCTTTTGAAGTAAACAGGAGTTCAGCCGGTCTTATTGGCCACCATCATCACGGTGTCTGTAGGCTTTTCTATGGTGACAGTGTGGTATACTGTTCCCCCGCCAAGATTATTAGCTCCCCGCTGGGTGCAGTAAGTCCTGCAAGCAGTAGTCTACTCTTTTGGGACACACTCTTGTTGTTTTATGAGAGAAACTCCAGGTCAAGTGATGTTCACACGAGTCGTCATGGTGCCCTGTTGCCCCCGGTTATCTCTCTGGATGTTGGAGTTGGAGGGCCTCCTCACTCGAGGTCAGTGTGCCCACGGAGCGAACCCTGCAACTTCAGGGCATGGTTGGTGGTTAGGATCACCACGTGGGGTCCTTTTCCCTTAGGAGGGAGGTGGCCTTTTGGGCTGCTGATTTCCAGGTTTTTAGATACCGCCAGTATCTTGGCCAGATGTGGCAGTGGGCCAAGCCCCTTAGTGACCGTAGTTTATCCTACCTGGATGGCATTCTTGCATTGTTCCATTTCAAGTGGTCCCAGTTTTTGCACTAATTCTCCAATGGCGATTCACCTTTCACCGGGAATGTAAAGGTCAAAGGGTTTAGCTAAATTAGGGAGTTCCAGGGCAAGGGTCTGAATTGACTGCTCTTTCCATTCTTGAAAGGCCACTTCTGGATTCTATTCAAAAGGATCATCATCTTTTCCTTTCAGTGTTTCATATAGAGGCCCAGCTAGTAGACTGTAGTTAGGGATCCAGAAGCAGCAAACCCTGGCCTCCCCAGGAACCCCTAAGCTGTCTTCTAGTTTTAGAAAGGGGTAAGGCTGAAAATGGTTTCTTCCCTTTCCTGGGATGGGCTTCTCTGACCTTGTGTGAGAATGAAGCCCAGGCAGGTCACCGCAGTCTGTGATATTTGAGCTTTTTCTTGGACAACTTCTATCCTTTATTTTCTTGGTAGTTCAGAGGCCTCCTTAGTAGGGCTGGCGATCAGAATGTCGTCTGCATATTGAAGGAGGGTTTCCTTTTCCAGAGGTAGAACTTTTAGGTCTTTAGCTAAGCTTTCCCCAAAGATGGTGTGGGAATTTTTGCACCCTTGGGTCCAGACGGCCCGGAAGTATTGTTTTAGTTGTATGTTGAGTCCTGCCACTCACAAGCCAAAATTTCTTGTGACTCTGGGACTAATGGAATACAAAAGAAGGCATCATTGAAGACTAATACAGAATACCATGTCCTGGTGGTTGGTAGAATGACCAGCAGGGTGTAGGAATTAGGAGCAACTGGAGGTATATCCTCGGTGGCTTCACTGACTGTCCTGACATCTTTTACCAGGTCCCCAGCAGCCCATGGGGCTCTCGTGGTCAGACCAATCCCAGAATATGGAGCTCACCTGGGCAGGTACCCCACCCCCACCCCAGCCCACGGGGCTCTCGTGGTCAGGCCCCTCCCAGGATACAGAGCTACCCTTGCAGGTACTGTGGCAGGGCTGGGCACACAGGAACCGTGCACATAGCCCTCATTGCAGAGCACCCCCAGCTCACCTGTCGCTCAGAGCTGACACAGAGCACCTCAGAGCAGGACTTGAACTAACAAACAGCAGCTGCGACAGGTCTGTGACCCTGGGCATCACTCCGTGAGGCCTCCCTCCACCTGGTCTTCCAGAGACTTCCACTGCACCCGGGGCACCAGGCCTCTGTCTCCAACCACCACCCACCCCGCCTCTCCCTGACTCCTGGGTTCCTCTCATTAGGAGAGGGTTTTCTTGAAGTTGTCTCCCACTCATGGGCCAGATAAAATGATTAGAAAACAAGCCAAAGCTGCAGCCCCTTGTCTATCCTGACTCTCAGGAGCCCACACCTGTTCCTTGGACCTGGCCGGTTCAGCAAGTTCCATTTTCTGTAACTGTGAGCCCCTGAGGGGTGATGATTGGCTGACCTGGGCAGCCTTACCGTGCCGGCCAGCCCTCCCCAGGTGTGCCTGGGTTGAGATCAATATAAATACCACTCCAGGCAGCAAGAGCCCCTGCAGCCGTGCCTGACGCCATTTTCTCTGCCCCGTCAGCAGTCTCGGGGCTGGGCTGGTGGGAGGGAGTGAGAGGCCACGGCTTTGTGGGTGGCCCAGTGTGAGTGGGGCTCTGCTGGACTTTCTGCAGCAGTTGCCAGGCTGCCACCTGCTAAAGAAGAGGATGTGTCACCCATACCTGCTGCTGGAATTTCTCCCTGGGCAGAGGTGAGGAAGGAAAAAAGCAGTGGGGGCAGGGACAGGACGGGTATCTCAGGCAGGGAAATGGAAATCTTCCAGAAGAGCACCCAGGGCCAGGACCATCCTGACTGGCCTGCAGGCACCAAGTCGGCTGGCATGCTGTCACTCGTGTGGCTCTATGGCCCTTCCTCTAGGCTTTCAAGTCCTTGTATATATTCAGGTGTTTTACCTGGGACGGGTGGGAATAGTTCAGCAGCAACTGGCCTGGGGCTCAGCTCACGTTTACTCACAGATGCCTCGGCACGGTGCCCCAGCTTTGCAATGAGGACGCTTGTTGCGTGGGGGCTGCTGGCTGAATGGGAGACGATTCCCCACCACTGACCAACTTCAGAATTGTTTACAACTGGAGCAAGTGCCCTGATACGGTTTTCCTCTGTGTAACTGGTGGGTTCTGTGTTTTTTTCTCTTTTTCGTTTTTGGTTCAAGGTAGATTTTATTCCTCTTTTTTGTATTTACAGATATAAGCATGGAAATAATTTATTCATATAAATACATGTATGTGCAGGGAATAATTGTTTTTTCTGTTTTATTTTTTAAATTTTATTTCTTTTTAATTTTGAATTTTATTTTATATTTTTATACAGCAGGTTCTTATTGGTTATCTATTTTATACATATAAATGTATACATGCCAATCCCAGTCTCTCAACTCCTCCCACCACCACCCCCCCAACAGGTTTCCCCCCTTGTTGTCCATACGTTTGTTGTCTACATCTGTTGCTCTATTTATGCCTTGCAAAATGGTTAATCTGTACAGTTTTTCTAGGTTCCACATATATGCATGAATATACAAGATTTGTTTTTCTCTTTCTGACTTACTTCACTCTGTATGACAGTCTCTAGATCCATCGACGTCTCTACAAATGACCCAATTTCATTCCTTTTCATGGCTTAGTAATATTCCATTTTATATATGTACCACAGCTTTATGCATTCGTCTGTCTGTGGGCATTTAGGTTGCTTCCATTACCTCGATATTGTAAATAGTGATGCAATGAACATTGCGGTGAATGACTCTTTTTGATTTATGGTTTTGTCTGGGTATATGTCCAGTACTGGGATTGCTGTATCATATGGTAATTCTATTGTTAGTTTCTTAAGAAATTCCATATTGTTCTCCATAATGACTGTATCAATTTATATTCCCAACAATAGTGGAAGAGGGTTCCTTTTCTCCACACCCTTTCCAGCATTTTTTGTTTGTAGATTTTCTATGATGCCTATTCTACCAGGTGTGAGGTGATACCTCATTGTTGAATCCATTTCGTTGAGCAAGGGGTAGGTCTTGTCTATTACATATTTGGCTTATGGAACGGTATCTGTGCTAATTTCAAACTCTGCTTTTATGCAGGACCCCAACTCACCTTCCCCCTTAAGCAAGCATAAGTTGGTTTTCTAAATTTGAGACACTGTTCTGTTTTGTAATTCAGTTCATGTGTAGCCAAGTTCACATTCCGTGTATTAGTGATACCTTATGATGTTTCTTTTTCTGTGTGACTTCTTTCACTTAGAATCATCGTGCCTCAATCCACTCATTATGCTGGTACGGGCCTGGTGACATAGATTTCATTGCTGATGGTATTCTGTTGTACATAAGTACCGCAACTTCTTTATCCATTATTTGCTCTCTGGGATATTTAACTTGTGCCGCAGAAGAGATTCCTGTAAAAAGAGCCATCACAAATTTTGGGGTGGCTGTGTCTTTTTTACTTTAATTTCCCTAAACTATAGGACCATAAGTGGAAGTGCCCTAGGCTCTGTTGCTTTGTTTTTTAGATGTTTCAGGAAACACCATACACTTCTACAGAGCGGCTGTTGGTAATTTACATCCCGCCCATCAGCATAACAAGGCTCCCAGTTCTCCATGGCCTGTTCTGCCTTTCTGGATTTTACACTTTTTTCAGATGGCCCTTTAGACCGGGGGGAAGTGAGACTTCATTGTAGTGCAGATTTCCTTTGCAAGTTTGCTTGGTTGGCCAAAAAGGGCGTATGTGTTTTTTCCTGAATATATTCAGGAAAAAACGCATACGCCCTTTTTGGCCAAGTGCATCATTGTCGACGTTCTTCCTCTTTTCCTGTGTTTTAAATGCAATCCAATTCCGATTCCTCCTGAAATCGGTTTCCTGCAATTCTGCCCCGCATTCAACTCCTCTTGGCAGCCCTACTTCAGTATATTTTCGGACGATAGCTGTCATTTATAAATCTGCAGGTTTGTGAATTACAGTGCCCCTGAGCTCCTTTCTTCAACTCGCTTTCTTTTGAGCTGGCCACAACACCGCAGGATTGATTCAGGCCCTAATCTGGTTCCGGCACGGCATGCTGAGCCTTTGGTTTATTCCTCTTCTCTGTGGGAAAAGAGAGTTAAATTTGACCGTCCAGACACCTCCAGCTAGTCTCTCATTGGTTCTCCCTATTCCTGTTCATCTTCCGCAGAAATTGCAAACTGGGCCAAACAGGAGGTTAAAGGGACTGACTCTCCAAGTCGGGAGAGTGTTAGTAAAGCGTCTGGAATGTTGCACCCGAGTACCAGGGAACGAAAAGTGAGACACATTTGAACACGTTTCTCGATCACACGGTGGATCATACTCTGGGTTCCACATGCATGTTTTAGCTGAAGGAAGAATCCCTTAAACCTGGAGAGTTGAGACCCATGGAATGGGTACCATGCAATATGACTTCAAAGGGTCTGCATTTGCTCACCGAACCTCACCAATCTTATGAGCCCCAAGTGTCCAGCCTTATGTGTCACCCAGCTCTGGGTGTAGATATGGTAAATGCAGGTTGCATCAGAAGCCTTCAATGAATTACTTAAGTATTGCTCTCTATTTCACTGTCATTGTGTTTTGTTTAAGAAATTTATTTTTAATATGGGATTTAGCTGATTTTCACTGCTTTAATGCCGCTGTACACACTCTTGATTCTCTTACAAAGATATATAAATCCATTGCTTTTATGATTCTTACTAGGCAGGTATATTCCTAGGCATTGAATATGGGGTGTTGAGTCCATTTCGTTGAGCAAGGAGTAGCTCTTGTCTCTTCCATATTTGCCTTATAGAACGTTATCTGTGCTCATTTCAATCTCTGGTTTTATGCAGCACCCTAACTCACCTTTCCCCTTAAGCAAGCATAAGTTGGTTTTCTAAATTTGAGACCCTGTTCTGTTTTGGAATTCAGTTCCTGTGTAGCCAAGTTTACATTCCGTGTATTAGTGATATCTTATGATGTTTCTTTTTCTGTGTGACTTATTTCAGTTAGAATCATCATACCTGAATCCACTCATTGTGCTGCTAAGGGCCTGATGACATAGATTTCATTGCTGAGTGATATTGCTTTGTAAGTAAATACCACAACTTCTTTATCCATTTTTCATTTTCTGCGATGTTGAACTTGTACTGTTAACGAGGTTCTTGTAAACAGAGGCATCCCAAACTTTGGGGTGGCTGTGTCTTTTTGATTTTAATTTCCCTAAGCTATAGGACCATAAGTGGAAGTGCCCTAGGCTCTGTTGCTTTGTTTTTTAGATGTTTCAGGAAACACCATACACTTCTCCGGAGTGTCTGTTGGCAATTTACATCCCGCCCAGCAGCATAACAAGGCTCTCAGTTCTCCATGGCCTGTCCTGCCTTTCTGGATTTTACACTTTTTTCAGATGGCCCTTTTGACCGGGGGAAATGAGACTTCATTGTAGTGCCGATTTCCTTTGCAAGGTTGCTTGGTTGGCCAAAAAGGGCGTATGCGTTTTTTCCTGAATATATTCAGGAAAAAACGCATATGCCCTTTTTGGCCAAGTGCATCATTGTGGACGCTCTGCCGCTTTTCCTATGCTTTCGATGCAATTCCAGTCTACCTCCTGAAATCGGTTTCCTGCAATTCTGCCCTGCTTTCAAGTCCTCTTGGCAGCCTTACTTCAATATATTTTTGGCCAATAGCTGTCATTTATAACTCTGCAGGTTTGTGAATTACAGTGCCCCTGAGCTCCTTTCTTCAACTCGCTTTCTTGTGAGCTGGCCGCAACACCGCAGGATGGCTTCAGGCCCTAATCTGGTTCCGGCAAAGCATGCTGAGCCTTTGGTTAATTCCTCTTCCTGGTGGGAAATGAGAGTTAAATTTGCCCGTCCAGACACCTCCAGCTAGTCTCTCATTGTTTCTCGCTATTCCTGTTCATCTTCCGCAGAAATTGCAAACTGGGCCAAACAGGTGGTTAAAGGCGCTGACTCTCCAAGTGGGGAGAGTGTTAGTAAAGCGTCTGGAATGTTGCACCCGAGTACCAGGGGAGGAAAACTGAGACATATTTGAACACGTCTCCCGATCACATGGTTGATCATACTCTAGGTTCCACATGCATGTTTTAGCTGAAGGAAGAATACCTTAAACCTGGGTAGTTGAAACCCGTGGAATGGGTACCATGCAATATGACTTCAAAGGGTCTTCATTTGCTCAACAAACCTCTCCAATCCTATCACTGCTGCGTTTATGCCCCTGTACACATGCTTGATTCTCTTTCGGAGACATAGCAATCCATAGGATTTAAGATACTTACTAGTCAGGTACATTCTTAGGCGTTTAATATGGGGTGTTGAGTCCATTTCGTTGAGCAAGGAGTAGCTCTTGTCTATTCCATATTTGGCTTAAGGAACTTTATCTGTGCTCATTTCAATCTCTGGTTTTATGCAGCACCCCAACTCACCTTTCCCCTTAAGCAAGCAGAAGTTGGTTTTCTAAATTTGAGACCCTGTTCTGTTTTGGAATTCAGTTCCTGTGTAGCCAAGTTTACATTCCGTGTATTACTGATATCTTATGATGTTTCTTTTTCTGTGTGACTTATTTCAGTTAGAATCATCGTACCTGAATCCACTCATTGTGCTACTAAGGGCCTGATGACATAGATTTCATTGCTGAGTGATATTGCTTTGTAAGTAAATACCACAACTTCTTTATCCATTTTTCACTTTCTGCGATGTTGAACTTGTACTGTAAACGAGGTTTTTGTAAACAGAGCCGTTCCAAACTTTGGGGTGGCTGTGTCTTTTTGAGTTTAATTTCCCTAAGCTATAGGACCATAAGTGGAAGTGCCCTAGGCTCTGTTGCTTTGTTTTTTAGATGTTTCAGGAAACACCATACACTTCTCCCGAGTGTCTGTTGGCAATTTACATCCCGCCCATCAGCATAACAAGGCTCCCAGTTCTCCATGGCCTGTGTTGCCTTTCTGGATTTTACACTTTTTTCAGATGGCCCTTTTGACCGGGGGGAAGTGAGACTTCATTGTAGTGCAGATTTCCTTTGCAAGCTTGCTTGGTTGGCCAAAAAGGGCGTATGCGTTTTTTCCTGAATATATTCAGGAAAAAACGCGTACGCCCTTTTTGGCCAAGTGCATCATTGTGGACGTTCTGCCTCTTTTCCTATGCTTTCAATGCAATTCCAGTCTACCTCCTGAAATCGGTTTCCTGCAATTCTGCCCCTCTTTCAAGTCCTCTTGGCAGCCTTACTTCAGTATATTTTTGGACGATAGCTGTCATTTATAACTCTGCAGGTTTGTGAATTACAGTGCCCCTGAGCTCCTTTCTTCAACTCGCTGTGTTGTGAGCTGGCCGCAACACCGGAGGATGGCTTCAGGCCCTAATCTGGTTCCGGCACGGCACGCTGAGCCTTTGGTTATTTCCTCTTCCTGGTGGGAAATGAGAGTTAAATTTGCCCGTCCAGACACCTCCAGCTAGTCTCTCATTGGTTCTCCCTATTCCTGTTCATATTCCGCAGAAATTGCAAACTGGGCCAAACAGGAGGTTAAAGGCGCTGACTCTCCAAGTGGGGAGAGTGTTAGTAAAGCGTCTGGAATGTTGCACCCGAGTACCAGGGGAGTAAAACTGAGACACATATGAACACGTCTCCCGTTCACACGATTGATCATACTCTGGGTTCCACGTGCATGATTTAGCTGAAGGAAGAATACCTTAAACCTAGAGAGTTGAGACCCGTGGAATGGGTACCATGCAATATGACTTGAAAGGGTCTTCATTTGTTCACCGAACCTCTCCAATCCTATCACTGCTGCGTTTATGCCCCTGTACACACGCTTGATTCTCTTTTGGAGATGTAGCAATCAATAGGTATTAAGATACTTACTAGTCAGGTACATTCTTAGGCGTTTAATATGCGTTGTTGAGTCCATTTCGTTGAGCAAGGAGTAGCTCTTGTCTATTCCATATTTGGCTTAAGGAACTTTATCTGTGCTCATTTCAATCTCTGGTTTTATGCAGCACCCCAACTCACCTTTCCCCTTAAGCAAGCATAAGTTGGTTTTCTAAATTTGAGACCCTGTTCTATTTTGGAATTCAGTTCCTGTGTAGCCAAGTTTACATTCCGTGTATTAGTGATATCTTATGATGTTTCTTTTTCTGTGTGACTTATTTCAGTTAGAATCATCGTACCTGAATCCACTCATTATGCTGCTACGGGCCTGATGACATAGATTTCATTGCTGAGTGATACTGCATTGTACGTAAGTACCACAAGTTCTTTATCCATTTTTCACTTTCTGTGATATTGAACTTGTACGGTAAACGAGGTTCTTGTAAACAGAGGCGTCCCAAACTTTGGGGTGGCTGTGTCTTTTTGATTTTAATTTCCCTAAGCTATAGGACCATAAGTGGAAGTGCCCTAGGCTCTGTTGCTTTGTTTTTTAGATGTTTCAGGAAACACCATACACTTCTCCCGAGTGTCTGTTGGCAATTTACATCCCGCCCATCAGCATAACAAGGCTCCCAGTTCTCCATGGCCTGTCCTGCCTTTCTGGATTTTACACTTTTTTCAGATTGCCCTTTTGACCGGGGGGAAGTGAGACTTCATTGTAGTGCAGATTTCCTTTGCAAGCTTGCTTGGTTGGCCAAAAAGGGCGTATGCGTTTTTTCCTGAATATATTCAGGAAAAAACGCATACGCCCTTTTTGGCCAAGTGCATCATTGTGGACGTTCTGCCTCTTTTCCTATGCTTTCAATGCAATTCCAGTCTACCTCCTGAAATCGGTTTCCTGCAATTCTGCCCCGCTTTCAAGTCCTCTTGGCAGCCTTACTTCAGTATAGTTTTGGACGATAGCTGTCATTTATAACTCTGCAGGTTTGTGAATTACAGTGCCCCTGAGCTCCTTTCTTCAACTCGCTTTCTTTTGAGCTGGCCGCAACACCGCAGGATGGCTTCAGGCCCTAATCTTGTTCCAGCACGGCACGCTGAGCCTTTGGTTAATTCCTCTTCCTGGTGGGAAATGAGAGTTAAATTTGCTCGTCCAGACACCTCCAGCTAGTCTCTCATTGGTTCTCCCTATTCCTGTTCATCTTCCGCAGAAATTGCAAACTGGGCCAAACAGGAGGTTAAAGGGACTGACTCTCCATGTCGGGAGAGTGTTAGTAAAGCGTCTGGAATGTTGCACCCGAGTACCATGGTACGAAAACTGAGACATATTTGAACACTTCTCCCATTCACATGGTTGATCATACTCTGTGTTCCACGTGCATGTTTTAGCTGAAGGAAGAATACCTTAAACCTGGAGAGTTGAGACCCGTGGAATGGGTACCATGCAATATGACTTCAAAGGGTCTTCATTTGCTCACCGAACTTCTCCAATCTTATCACTGCTGCGTTTATGCCCCTGTACACACGCTTGATTCTCTTTTGGAGACATAGCAATCCATAGGTTTTAAGATACTTACTAGTCAGGTACATTCTTAGGCGTTTAATATGGGGTGTTGAGTCCATTTCGTTGAGCAAGGAGTAGCTCTTGTCTATTCCATATTTGGCTTAAGGAACTTTATCTGTGCTCATTTCAATCTCTGGTTTTATGCAGCACCCCAACTCACCTTTCCCCTTAAGCAAGCATAAGTTGGTTTTCTAAATTTGAGACCCTGTTCTGTTCTGTAATTCAGTTCCTGTGTAGCCAAGTTTACATTCCATGTATTAGTGATATCTTATGATGTTTCTTTTTCTGTGTGACTTATTTCAGTTAGAATCATCGTACCTAAATCCACTTATTATGCTGCTACGGGCCTGATGACATAGATTTCATTGCTGAGTGATACTGCATTGTACGTAAGTACCACAAGTTCTTTATCCATTTTTCACTTTCTGTGATATTGAAATTGTACGGTAAAGGAGGTTCTTGTAAACAGAGGCGTCCCAAACTTTGGGGTGGCTGTGTCTTTTTTATTTTAATTTCCCTAAGCTATAGGACCATAAGTGGAAGTGCCCTAGGCTCTGTTGCTTTGTTTTTTAGATGTTTCAGGAAACACCATACACTTCTCCCGAGTGTCTGTTGGCAATTTACATCCCGCCCATCAGCATAACAAGGCTCCCAGTTCTCCATGGCCTGTCCTGCCTTTCTGGATTTTACACTTTTTTCAGATGGCCCTTTTGACCGGGGGGAAGTGAGACTTCATTGTAGTGCAGATTTCCTTTGCAAGCTTGCTTGGTTGGCCAAAAAGGGCGTATGCGTTTTTTCCTGAATATATTCAGGAAAAAACGCATACGCCCTTTTTGGCCAAGTGCATCATTGTGGACGTTCTGCCTCTTTTCCTATGCTTTCAATGCAATTCCAGTCTACCTCCTGAAATCGGTTTCCTGCAATTCTGCCCCGCTTTCAAGTCCTCTTGGCAGCCTTACTTCAGTATAGTTTTGGACGATAGCTGTCATTTATAACTCTGCAGGTTTGTGAATTACAGTGCCCCTGAGCTCCTTTCTTCAACTCGCTTTCTTTTGAGCTGGCCGCAACACCGCAGGATGGCTTCAGGCCCTAATCTTGTTCCAGCACGGCACGCTGAGCCTTTGGTTAATTCCTCTTCCTGGTGGGAAATGAGAGTTAAATTTGCTCGTCCAGACACCTCCAGCTAGTCTCTCATTGGTTCTCCCTATTCCTGTTCATCTTCCGCAGAAATTGCAAACTGGGCCAAACAGGAGGTTAAAGGGACTGACTCTCCATGTCGGGAGAGTGTTAGTAAAGCGTCTGGAATGTTGCACCCGAGTACCATGGTACGAAAACTGAGACATATTTGAACACTTCTCCCATTCACATGGTTGATCATACTCTGTGTTCCACGTGCATGTTTTAGCTGAAGGAAGAATACCTTAAACCTGGAGAGTTGAGACCCGTGGAATGGGTACCATGCAATATGACTTCAAAGGGTCTTCATTTGCTCACCGAACTTCTCCAATCTTATCACTGCTGCGTTTATGCCCCTGTACACACGCTTGATTCTCTTTTGGAGACATAGCAATCCATAGGTTTTAAGATACTTACTAGTCAGGTACATTCTTAGGCGTTTAATATGGGGTGTTGAGTCCATTTCGTTGAGCAAGGAGTAGCTCTTGTCTATTCCATATTTGGCTTAAGGAACTTTATCTGTGCTCATTTCAATCTCTGGTTTTATGCAGCACCCCAACTCACCTTTCCCCTTAAGCAAGCATAAGTTGGTTTTCTAAATTTGAGACCCTGTTCTGTTCTGTAATTCAGTTCCTGTGTAGCCAAGTTTACATTCCATGTATTAGTGATATCTTATGATGTTTCTTTTTCTGTGTGACTTATTTCAGTTAGAATCATCGTACCTAAATCCACTTATTATGCTGCTACGGGCCTGATGACATAGATTTCATTGCTGAGTGATACTGCATTGTACGTAAGTACCACAAGTTCTTTATCCATTTTTCACTTTCTGTGATATTGAAATTGTACGGTAAAGGAGGTTCTTGTAAACAGAGGCGTCCCAAACTTTGGGGTGGCTGTGTCTTTTTTATTTTAATTTCCCTAAGCTATAGGACCATAAGTGGAAGTGCCCTAGGCTCTGTTGCTTTGTTTTTTAGATGTTTCAGGAAACACCATACACTTCTCCCGAGTGTCTGTTGGCAATTTACATCCCGCCCATCAGCATAACAAGGCTCCCAGTTCTCCATGGCCTGTCCTGCCTTTCTGGATTTTACACTTTTTTCAGATGGCCCTTTTGACCGGGGGGAAGTGAGACTTCATTGTAGTGCAGATTTCCTTTGCAAGCTTGCTTGGTTGGCCAAAAAGGGCGTATGCGTTTTTTCCTGAATATATTCAGGAAAAAACGCATACGCCCTTTTTGGCCAAGTGCATCATTGTGGACGTTCTGCCTCTTTTCCTATGCTTTCAATGCAATTCCAGTCTACCTCCTGAAATCGGTTTCCTGCAATTCTGCCCCGCTTTCAAGTCCTCTTGGCAGCCTTACTTCAGTATAGTTTTGGACGATAGCTGTCATTTATAACTCTGCAGGTTTGTGAATTACAGTGCCCCTGAGCTCCTTTCTTCAACTCGCTGTGTTGTGAGCTGGCCGCAACACCGGAGGATGGCTTCAGGCCCTAATCTGGTTCCGGCACGGCACGCTGAGCCTTTGGTTAATTCCTCTTCCTGGTGGGAAATGAGAGTTAAATTTGCTCGTCCAGACACCTCCAGCTAGTCTCTCATTGGTTCTCCCTATTCCTGTTCATCTTCCGCAGAAATTGCAAACTGGGCCAAACAGGAGGTTAAAGGGACTGACTCTCCATGTCGGGAGAGTGTTAGTAAAGCGTCTGGAATGTTGCACCCGAGTACCATGGTACGAAAACTGAGACATATTTGAACACTTCTCCCATTCACATGGTTGATCATACTCTGTGTTCCACGTGCATGTTTTAGCTGAAGGAAGAATACCTTAAACCTGGAGAGTTGAGACCCGTGGAATGGGTACCATGCAATATGACTTCAAAGGGTCTTCATTTGCTCACCGAACTTCTCCAATCTTATCACTGCTGCGTTTATGCCCCTGTACACACGCTTGATTCTCTTTTGGAGACATAGCAATCCATAGGTTTTAAGATACTTACTAGTCAGGTACATTCTTAGGCGTTTAATATGGGGTGTTGAGTCCATTTCGTTGAGCAAGGAGTAGCTCTTGTCTATTCCATATTTGGCTTAAGGAACTTTATCTGTGCTCATTTCAATCTCTGGTTTTATGCAGCACCCCAACTCACCTTTCCCCTTAAGCAAGCATAAGTTGGTTTTCTAAATTTGAGACCCTGTTCTGTTCTGTAATTCAGTTCCTGTGTAGCCAAGTTTACATTCCATGTATTAGTGATATCTTATGATGTTTCTTTTTCTGTGTGACTTATTTCAGTTAGAATCATCGTACCTAAATCCACTTATTATGCTGCTACGGGCCTGATGACATAGATTTCATTGCTGAGTGATACTGCATTGTACGTAAGTACCACAAGTTCTTTATCCATTTTTCACTTTCTGTGATATTGAAATTGTACGGTAAAGGAGGTTCTTGTAAACAGAGGCGTCCCAAACTTTGGGGTGGCTGTGTCTTTTTGATTTTAATTTCCCTAAGCTATAGGACCATAAGTGGAAGTGCCCTAGGCTCTGTTGCTTTGTTTTTTAGATGTTTCAGGAAACACCATACACTTCTCCCGAGTGTCTGTTGGCAATTTACATCCCGCCCATCAGCATAACAAGGCTCCCAGTTCTCCATGGCCTGTCCTGCCTTTCTGGATTTTACACTTTTTTCAGATGGCCCTTTTGACCGGGGGGAAGTGAGACTTCATTGTAGTGCAGATTTCCTTTGCAAGCTTGCTTGGTTGGCCAAAAAGGGCGTATGCGTTTTTTCCTGAATATATTCAGGAAAAAACGCATACGCCCTTTTTGGCCAAGTGCATCATTGTGGACGTTCTGCCTCTTTTCCTATGCTTTCAATGTAATTCCAGTCTACCTCCTGAAATCGGTTTCCTGCAATTCTGCCCCGCTTTCAAGTCCTCTTGGCAGCCTTACTTCAGTATAGTTTTGGACGATAGCTGTCATTTATAACTCTGCAGGTTTGTGAATTACAGTGCCCCTGAGCTCCTTTCTTCAACTCGCTGTGTTGTGAGCTGGCCGCAACACCGGAGGATGGCTTCAGGCCCTAATCTGGTTCCAGCACGGCACGCTGAGCCTTTGGTTAATTCCTCTTCCTGGTGGGAAATGAGAGTTAAATTTGCTCGTCCAGACACCTCCAGCTAGTCTCTCATTGGTTCTCCCTATTCCTGTTCATCTTCCGCAGAAATTGCAAACTGGGCCAAACAGGAGGTTAAAGGGACTGACTCTCCATGTCGGGAGAGTGTTAGTAAAGCTTCTGGAATGTTGCACCCGAGTACCATGGTACGAAAACTGAGACATATTTGAACACTTCTCCCGTTCACATGGTTGATCATACTCTGTGTTCCACGTGCATGTTTTAGCTGAAGGAAGAATACCTTAAACCTGGAGAGTTGAGACCCGTGGAATGGGTACCATGCAATATGACTTCAAAGGGTCTTCATTTGCTCACCGAATTTCTCCAATCTTATCACTGCTGCGTTTATTCCCCTGTACACACGCTTGATTCTCTTTTGGAGACATAGCAATCCATAGGTTTTAAGATACTTACTAGTCAGGTACATTCTTAGGCGTTTAATATGGGGTGTTGAGTCCATTTCGTTGAGCAAGGAGTAGCTCTTGTCTATTCCATATTTGGCTTAAGGAACTTTATCTGTGCTCATTTCAATCTCTGGTTTTATGCAGCACCCCAACTCACCTTTCCCCTTAAGCAAGCATAAGTTGGTTTTCTAAATTTGAGACCCTGTTCTGTTTTGGAATTCAGTTCCTGTGTAGCCAAGTTTACATTCCGTGTATTAGTGATATCTTATGATGTTTCTTTTTCTGTGTGACTTATTTCAGTTAGAATAATCGTACCTAAATCCACTTATTATGCTGCTACGGGCCTGATGACATAGATTTCATTGCTGAGTGATACTGCATTGTACGTAAGTACCACAAGTTCTTTATCCATTTTTCACTTTCTGTGATATTGAAATTGTACGGTAAAGGAGGTTCTTGTAAACAGAGGCGTCCCAAACTTTGGGGTGGCTGTGTCTTTTTGATTTTAATTTCCCTAAGCTATAGGACCATAAGTGGAAGTGCCCTAGGCTCTTTTGCTTTGTTTTTTAGATGTTTCAGGAAACACCATACACTTCTCCCGAGTGTCTGTTGGCAATTTACATCCCGCCCATCAGCATAACAAGGCTCCCAGTTCTCCATGGCCTGTCCTGCCTTTCTGGATTTTACACTTTTTTCAGATGGCCCTTTTGACCGGGGGGAAGTGAGACTTCATTGTAGTGCAGATTTCCTTTGCAAGCTTGCTTGGTTGGCCAAAAAGGGCGTATGCGTTTTTTCCTGAATATATTCAGGAAAAAACGCATACGCCCTTTTTGGCCAAGTGCATCATTGTGGACGTTCTGCCTCTTTTCCTATGCTTTCAATGCAATTCCAGTCTACCTCCTGAAATCGGTTTCCTGCAATTCTGCCCCGCTTTCAAGTCCTCTTGGCAGCCTTACTTCAGTATATTTTTGGACGATAGCTGTCATTTATAACTCTGCAGGTTTGTGAATTACAGTGCCCCTGAGCTCCTTTCTTCAACTCGCTTTCTTGTGAACTGGCCGCAACACCGCAGGATGGCTTCAGGCCCTAATCTGGTTCCGGCACGGCACACTGAGCCTTTGGTTAATTCCTCTTCCTGGTGGGAAATGAGAGTTAAATTTGCCCGTCCAGACACCTCCAGCTAGTCTCTCATTGGTTCTCCCTATTCCTGTTCATCTTCCGCAGAAATTGCAAACTGGGCCAAACAGGAGGTTAAAGGGACTGACTCTCCATGTCGGGAGAGTGTTAGTAAAGCGTCTGGAATGTTGCACCCGAGTACCAGGGTACGAAAACTGAGACATATTTGAACACTTCTCCCGTTCACATGATTGATCATACTCTGTGTTACACGTGCATGTTTTAGCTGAAGGAAGAATACCTTAAACCTGGAGAGTTGAGACCCGTGGAATGGGTACCATGCAATATGACTTCAAAGGGTCTTCATTTGCTCACCGAACCTCTCCAATCCTATCACTGCTGCGTTTATGCCCCTGTACACATGCTTGATTCTCTTTTGGAGACATAGCAATCCATAGGTTTTAAGATACTTACTAGTCAGGTACATTCTTAGGCGTTTAATATGAGGTGTTGAGTCCATTTCGTTGAGCAAGGAGTAGCTCTTGTCTCTTCCATATTTGGCTTAAGGAACTTTATCTGTGCTCATTTCAATCTCTGGTTTTATGCAGCACCCCAACTCACCTTTCCCCTTAAGCAAACATAAGTTGGTTTTCTAAATTTGAGACCCTGTTCTGTTTTGGAATTCAGTTCCTGTGTAGCCAAGCTTACATTCCGTGTATTACTGATATCTTATGATGTTTCTTTTTCTGTGTGACTTATTTCAGTTAGAATCATCGTACCTAAATCCACTTATTATGCTGCTACGGGCCTGATGACATAGATTTCATTGCTGAGTGATACTGCATTGTACGTAAGTACCACAAGTTCTTTATCCATTTTTCACTTTCTGTGATATTGAAATTGTACGGTAAAGGATGTTCTTGTAAACAGAGGCGTCCCAAACTTTGGAGTGGCTGTGTCTTTTTGATTTTAATTTCCCTAAGCTATAGGAACATAAGTGGAAGTGCCCTAGGCTCTGTTGCTTTGTTTTTTAGATGTTTCAGGAAACACCATACACTTCTCCCGAGTGTCTGTTAGCAATTTACATCCCGCCCATCAGCATAACAAGGCTCCCAGTTCTCCATGGCCTGTCCTGCCTTTCTGGATTTTACACTTTTTTCAGATGGCCCTTTTGACCGGGGGGAAGTGAGACTTCATTGTAGTGCAGATTTCCTTTGCAATTTTGCTTGGTTGGCCAAAAAGGGCGTATGCGTTTTTTCCTGAATATATTCAGGAAAAAACGCATACGCCCTTTATGTCCAAGTGCATCATTTTGGACGTTCTGCCTCTTTTCCTATGCTTTCAATGCAATTCCAGTCTACCTCCTGAAATCGGTTTCCTGCAATTCTGCCCCGCTTTCAAGTCCTCTTGGCAGCCTTCCTTCAGTATATTTTTGGACGATAGCTGTCATTTATAACTCTGCAGGTTTGTGAATTACAGTGCCCCTGAGCTCCTTTCTTCAACTCGCTTTCTTGTGACCTGGCCGCAACACCGCAGGATGGCTTCAGGCCCTAATCTTGTTCCGGCATGGCACGCTGAGCCTTTGGTTATTTCCTCTTCCTGGTGGGAAATGAGAGTTAAATTTGCCCGTCCAGACACCTCCAGCTAGTCTCTCATTGGTTCTCGCTATTCCTGTTCATCTTCCGCAGAAATTCCAAACTGGGCCAAACAGGAGGTTAAAGGGAGTGACTCTCCAATTCGGGAGAGTGTTAGTAAAGCGTCTGGAATGTTGCACCCGAGTACCAGGGGAGTAAAACTGAGACACATATGAACACGTCTCCCGTTCACACGATTGATCATACTCTGGGTTCCACGTGCATGATTTAGCTGAAGGAAGAATACCTTAAACCTGGAGAGTTGAGACCTGTGGAATGGGTACCATGCAATATGACTTCAAAGGGTCTTCATTTGCTCACCGAACCTCTCCAATCCTATCACTGCTGCGTTTATGCCCCTGTACACACGCTTGATTCTCTTTTGGAGACATAGCAATCAATAGGTATTAAGATACTTACTAGTCAGGTACATTCTTAGGCATTTAATATGCGGTGTTGAGTCCATTTCGTTGAGCAAGGAGTAGCTCTTGTCTATTCCATATTTGCCTTAAGGAACTTTATCTGTGCTCATTTCAATCTCTGGTTTTATGCAGCACCCCAACTCACCTTTACCCTTAAGCAAGCATAAGTTGGTTTTCTAAATTTGAGACCCTGTTCTGTTTTGGAATTCAGTTCCTGTGTAGCCAAGTTTACATTCCGTGTATTAGTGATATCTTATGATGTTTCTTTTTCTGTGTGACTTATTTCAGTTAGAATCATCGTACCTGAATCCACTCATTATGCTGCTACGGGCCTGATGACATAGATTTCATTGCTGAGTGATACTGCATTGTACGTAAGTACCACAAGTTCTTTATCCATTTTTCACTTTCTGTGATATTGAACTTGTATGGTAAACGAGGTTCTTGTAAACAGAGGCGTCCCAAACTTTGGGGTGGCTGTGTCTTTTTGATTTTAATTTCCCTAAGCTATAGGACCATAAGTGGAAGTGCCCTAGGCTCTGTTGCTTTGTTTTTTAGATGTTTCAGGAAACACCATACACTTCTCCCGAGTGTCTGTTGGCAATTTACATCCCGCCCATCAGCATAACAAGGCTCCCAGTTCTCCATGGCCTGTCCTGCCTTTCTGGATTTTACACTTTTTTCAGATGGCCCTTTTGACCGGGGGGAAGTGAGACTTCATTGTAGTGCAGATTTCCTTTGCAAGCTTGCTTGGTTGGCCAAAAAGGGCGTATGCGTTTTTTCCTGAATATATTCAGGAAAAAACGCATACGCCCTTTTTGGCCAAGTGCATCATTGTGGACGTTCTGCCTCTTTTCCTATGCTTTCAATGCAATTCCAGTCTACCTCCTGAAATCGGTTTCCTGCAATTCTGCCCCGCTTTCAAGTCCTCTTGGCAGCCTTACTTCAGTATATTTTTGGACGATAGCTGTCATTTATAACTCTGCAGGTTTGTAAATTACAGTGCCCCTGAGCTCCTTTCTTCAACTCGCTTTCTTGTGAACTGGCCGCAACACCGCAGGATGGCTTCAGGCCCTAATCTGGTTCCGGCACGGCACACTGAGCCTTTGGTTAATTCCTCTTCCTGGTGGGAAATGAGAGTTAAATTTGCCCGTCCAGACACCTGCAGCTAGTCTCTCATTGGTTCTCCCTATTCCTGTTCATCTTCCGCAGAAATTGCAAACTGGGCCAAACAGGAGGTTAAAGGGACTGACTCTCCATGTCGGGAGAGTGTTAGTAAAGCTTCTGGAATGTTGCACCTGAGTACCATGGTACGAAAACTGAGACATATTTGAACACTTCTCCCGTTCACATGGTTGATCATACTCTGTGTTCCACGTGCATGTTTTAGCTGAAGGAAGAATACCTTAAACCTGGAGAGTTGAGACCCGTGGAATGGGTACCATGCAATATGACTTCAAAGGGTCTTCATTTGCTCACCGAACCTCTCCAATCTTATCACTGCTGCGTTTATGCCCCTGTACACACGCTTGATTCTCTTTTGGAGACATAGCAATCCATAGGTTTTAAGATACTTACTAGTCAGGTACATTTTTAGGCGTTTAATATGGGGTGTTGAGTCCATTTCGTTGAGCAAGGAGTAGCTCTTGTCTATTCCATATTTGGCTTAAGGAACTTTATCTGTGCTCATTTCAATCTCTGGTTTTATGCAGCACCCCAACTCACCTTTCCCCTTAAGCAAGCATAAGTTGGTTTTCTAAATTTGAGACCCTGTTCTGTTTTGGAATTCAGTTCCTGTGTAGCCAAGTTTACATTCCGTGTATTAGTGATATCTTATGATGTTTCTTTTTCTGTGTGACTTATTTCAGTTAGAATAATCGTACCTAAATCCACTTATTATGCTGCTACGGGCCTGATGACATAGATTTCATTGCTGAGTGATACTGCATTGTACGTAAGTACCACAAGTTCTTTATCCATTTTTCACTTTCTGTGATATTGAAATTGTACGGTAAAGGAGGTTCTTGTAAACAGAGGCGTCCCAAACTTTGGGGTGGCTGTGTCTTTTTGATTTTAATTTCCCTAAGCTATAGGACCATAAGTGGAAGTGCCCTAGGCTCTGTTGCTTTGTTTTTTAGATGTTTCAGGAAACACCATACACTTCTCCCGAGTGTCTGTTGGCAATTTACATCCCGCCCATCAGCATAACAAGGCTCCCAGTTCTCCATGGCCTGTCCTGCCTTTCTGGATTTTACACTTTTTTCAGATGGCCCTTTTGACCGGGGGGAAGTGAGACTTCATTGTAGTGCAGATTTCCTTTGCAAGCTTGCTTGGTTGGCCAAAAAGGGCGTATGCGTTTTTTCCTGAATATATTCAGGAAAAAACGCATACGCCCTTTTTGGCCAAGTGCATCATTGTGGACGTTCTGCCTCTTTTCCTATGCTTTCAATGCAATTCCAGTCTACCTCCTGAAATCGGTTTCCTGCAATTCTGCCCCGCTTTCAAGTCCTCTTGGCAGCCTTACTTCAGTATATTTTTGGACGATAGCTGTCATTTATAACTCTGCAGGTTTGTGAATTACAGTGCCCCTGAGCTCCTTTCTTCAACTCGCTTTCTTGTGAACTGGCCGCAACACCGCAGGATGGCTTCAGGCCCTAATCTGGTTCCGGCACGGCACACTGAGCCTTTGGTTAATTCCTCTTCCTGGTGGGAAATGAGAGTTAAATTTGCCCGTCCAGACACCTCCAGCTAGTCTCTCATTGGTTCTCCCTATTCCTGTTCATCTTCCGCAGAAATTGCAAACTGGGCCAAACAGGAGGTTAAAGGGACTGACTCTCCATGTCGGGAGAGTGTTAGTAAAGCGTCTGGAATGTTGCACCCGAGTACCAGGGTACGAAAACTGAGACATATTTGAACACTTCTCCCGTTCACATGATTGATCATACTCTGTGTTACACGTGCATGTTTTAGCTGAAGGAAGAACACCTTAAACCTGGAGAGTTGAGACCCGTGTAATGGGTACCATGCAATATGACTTCAAAGGGTCTTCATTTGCTCACCGAACCTCTCCAATCCTATCACTGCTGCGTTTATGCCCCTGTACACACGCTTGATTCTCTTTTGGAGACATAGCAATCCATAGGTTTTAAGATACTTACTAGTCAGGTACATTCTTAGGCGTTTAATATGAGGTGTTGAGTCCATTTCGTTGAGCAAGGAGTAGCTCTTGTCTCTTCCATATTTGGCTTAAGGAACTTTATCTGTGCTCATTTCAATCTCTGGTTTTATGCAGCACCCCAACTCACCTTTCCCCTTAAGCAAACATAAGTTGGTTTTCTAAATTTGAGACCCTGTTCTGTTTTGGAATTCAGTTCCTGTGTAGCCAAGTTTACATTCCGTGTATTAGTGATATCTTATGATGTTTCTTTTTCTGTGTGACTTATTTCAGTTAGAATCATCGTACCTAAATCCACTTTTTATGCTGCTACGGGCCTGATGACATAGATTTCATTGCTGAGTGATACTGCATTGTACGTAAGTACCACAAGTGCTTTATCCATTTTTCACTTTCTGTGATATTGAAATTGTACGGTAAAGGATGTTCTTGTAAACAGAGGCGTCCCAAACTTTGGGGTGGCTGTGTCTTTTTGATTTTAATTTCCCTAAGCTATAGGACCATAAGTGGAAGTGCCCTAGGCTCTGTTGCTTTGTTTTTTAGATGTTTCAGGAAACACCATACACTTCTCCCGAGTGTCTGTTGGCAATTTACATCCCGCCCATCAGCATAACAAGGCTCCCAGTTCTCCATGGCCTGTCCTGCCTTTCTGGATTTTACACTTTTTTCAGATGGCCCTTTTGACCGGGGGGAAGTGAGACTTCATTGTAGTGCAGATTTCCTTTGCAAGGTTGCTTGGTTGGCCAAAAAGGGCGTATGCGTTTTTTCCTGAATATATTCAGGAAAAAACGCATACGCCCTTTTTGGCCAAGTGCATCATTGTGGACGTTCTGCCTCTTTTCCTATGCTTTCAATGCAATTCCAGTCTACCTCCTGAAATCGGTTTCCTGCAATTCTGCTCCGCTTTCAAGTCCTCTTGGCAGCCTTACTTCAGTATATTTTTGGACGATAGCTGTCATTTATAACTCTGCAGGTTTGTGAATTACAGTGCCCCTGAGCTCCTTTCTTCAACTCGCTTTCTTTTGAGCTGGCCGCAACACCGCAGGATGGCTTCAGGCCCTAATCTGGTTCCGGCACGGCACGCTGAGCCTTTGGTTAATTCCTCTTCCTGGTGGGAAATGAGAGTTAAATTTGCCCGTCCAGACACCTCCAGCTAGTCTCTCATTGGTTCTCGCTATTCCTGTTCATCTTCCACAGAAATTGCAAACTGGGCCAAACAGGAGGTTAAAGGGACTGACTCTCCATGTTCGGAGAGTGTTAGTAAAGCGTCTGGAATGTTGCACACGAGTACCAGGGGAGGAAAACTGAGACGTATTTGAACACGTCTCCCGATCACATGGTTGATCATACTCTGGGTTCCACATGCATGTTTTAGCTGAAGGAAGAATACCTTAAACCTGGGTAGTTGAAACCCGTGGAATGGGTACCATGCAATATGACTTCAAAGGGTCTTCATCTGCTCACCAAACCTCTCCAATCCTATCACTGCTGCGTTTATGCCCCTGTACACATGCTTGATTCTCTTTCGGAGACATAGCAATCCATAGGTTTTAAGATACTTACTAGTCAGGTACATTCTTAGGCGTTTAATATGCGGTGTTGAGTCCATTTCATTGAGCAAGGAGTAGCTCTTGTCTATTCCATATTTGGCTTAAGGAACTTTATCTGTGCTCATTTCAATCTCTGGTTTTATGCAGCACCCCAACTCACCTTTCCCCTTAAGCAAGCATAAGTTGGTTTTCTAAATTTGAGACACTCTTCTGTTCTGTAATTCAGTTCTTGTGTAGCCAAGTTTACATTCCGTGTATTACTGATATCTTATGATGTTTCTTTTTCTGTGTGACTTATTTCAGTTAGAATTATCATGCCTGAATCCACTCATTGTGCTGCTACGGGCCTGATGACATAGATTTCATTGCTGAGTGATATTGCTTTGTAAGTAAATACCACAACTTCTTTATCCATTTTTCACTTTCTGCGATGTTGAACTTGTACTGTAAACGAGGTTCTTGTAAACAAAGGTGTCTCAAACTTTGGGGTGGCTGTGTCTTTTTGATTTTAATTTCCCTAAGCTATAGGACCATAAGTGGAAGTGCCCTAGGCTCTGTTGCTTTGTTTTTTAGATGTTTCAGGAAACACCATACACTTCTCCCGAGTGTCTGTTGGCAATTTACATCCCGCCCATCAGCATAACAAGGCTCCCAGTTCTCCATGGCCTGTCCTGCCTTTCTGGATTTTACACTTTTTTCAGATGGCCCTTTTGACCGGGGGGAAGTGAGACTTCATTGTAGTGCAGATTTCCTTTGCAAGCTTGCTTGGTTGGCCAAAAAGGGCGTATGCGTTTTTTCCTGAATATATTCAGGAAAAAACGCATACGCCCTTTTTGGCCAAGTGCATCATTGTGGACGTTCTGCCTCTTTTCCTATGCTTTCAATGCAATTCCAGTCTACCTCCTGAAATTGGTTTCCTGCAATTCTGCCCCACTTTCAACTCCTCTTGGCAGCCTTACTTCAGTATAGTTTTGGACGATAGCTGTCATTTATAACTCTGCAGGTTTGTGAATTACAGTGCCCCTGAGCTCCTTTCTTCAACTCGCTGTGTTGTGAGCTGGCCGCAACACCGGAGGATGGCTTCAGGCCCTAATCTGGTTCCGGCACGGCACGCTGAGCCTTTGGTTAATTCCTCTTCCTGGTGGGAAATGAGAGTTAAATTTGCTCGTCCAGACACCTCCAGCTAGTCTCTCATTGGTTCTCCCTATTCCTGTTCATCTTCCGCAGAAATTGCAAACTGGGCCAAACAGGAGGTTAAAGGCGCTGACTCTCCAAGTGTGGAGAGTGTTAGTAAAGCATCGGGAATGTTGCACCCGAGTACCAGGGGACAAAAACTGAGACATATTTGAACACGTCTCCCGATCACATGGTTGATCATACTCTGGGTTCCACATGCATGTTTTAGCTGAAGGAAGAATACCTTAAACCTGGAGAGTTGAGGCCCTTGGAATGGGTACCATGCAATATGACTTCAAAGGGTATTCATTTGCTCACCGAACCTCTCCAATCCTTTCACTGCTGCGTTTATGCCCCTGTACACACGCTTGATTCTCTTTCGGAGACATAGCAATCCATAGGTTTTAAGATACTTACTAGTCAGGTACATTCTTAGGCGTTTAATATGCGGTGTTGAGTCCATTTCGTTGAGCAAGGAGTAGCTCTTGTCTATTCCATATTTGGCTTAAGGAACTTTATCTGTGCTCATTTCAATCTCTGGTTTTATGCAGCACCCCAACTCACCTTTCCCCTTAAGCAAGCATAAGTTGGTTTTCTCAATTTGAGACCCTGTTATGTTTTGTAATTCAGTTCCTCTGTAGCGAAGTTTACATTCCATGTATTAGTGATATTTATTGATGTTTCTTTTTCTGTGTGACTTATTTCAGTTAGAATCACCATACCCGAATCCACTCATTGTGCTGCTAAGGGCCTGGTGACATAGATTTCATTGCTGAGTGACATTGCATTGTACTTGAGTACCCAAACTTCTTTATCCATTTTTCACTTTCTGTGATATTGAACTTGTACTGTAAACGAGGTTCTTGTAAACAGAGCTGTCCCAAACTTTGGGGTGGCTGTGTCTTTTTGATTTTAATTTCCCTAAGCTATAGGACCATAAGTGGAAGTGCGCTAGGCTCTGTTGCTTTGTTTTTTAGATGTTTCAGGAAACACCATACACTTCTCCCGAGTGTCTGTTGGCAATATACATCCCACCCATCAGCATAACAAGGCTCCCAGTTCTCCATGGCCTGTCCTGCCTTTCTGGGTTTTACACTTTTTTCAGATGGCCCTTTTGACCTGGGGGAAGTGAGACTTCATTGTAGTGCCGATTTCCTTTGCAGGTTTGCTTGGTTGGCCAAAAAGGGCGTATGCGTTTTTTCCTGAATATATTCAGGAAAAAACGCATACGCCCTTTTTGTCCAAGTGCATCATTGTCGAGGTTCTGACTCTCTTCATATGTTTTCAATGCAATTCCAGTCTACCTCCTGAAATTGGTTTCCTGCAATTCTGCCTTGCTTTCATTGCCTCTTCATAGCCTTACCTCAATATATTTTTTGAATATAGTTGGCCTTTATAACTCTGCAGGTTTTTGAATTGCAGTGGCCCTTAGCTCCATTTTTCAGCTCTTATTTTTGTGGTCTTGCCCCATAACCACAGGATTCCTTGAAGCCCTATTTTTCTTCTGGGGCACCTTGCTGTGCCTTTGGTTAATTCTTCTTACTGATGTGACATTAGAGTGACATGTGCCCATTGAAACCGCTACAGCTAGTTTCTCACTGGTTCCCCCTATTCCCATTCATCCTCTGCACTAACTGCAGACTGTGCGATACCAGAACTTAAAGGCATTGACTCCATGTGGGGATGTTGTTAGTAAAGCGGCTGGAATGTCGATCCGGAGCCCCAGGAGAGGAAAAATGAGGTGCGTTTTAGAAACCTTTCCCGATCATATGGTATACCAGTCGCTGGGTTTCCCAAGCATGGTTTAGCTGTAGGAAGATTCCCTTCGACCTGGAGTGTTGGGACCCTTGGACTGAGTAGCATGAAGTATTGCATTAAACTTTCGGCAGTTGCTCACCAAAGCTCACCAATCCTCTCAGCCCCAAGTGTCCAGCCTTATGTCTTATCCAGCTGTGGGTTTATATGTGGTCAATTCCAGGTTACATCACAGCCCCTGAGCGAATTTTGTAAGAATTTTTCTCTTTCATTGTTTCAGCGTTTTATTTTTAAAATTTATTTCTATAATGGGGTTTAGCTCATTTTCACTGCTGTGTTTGTGCCGCTCTGCACACACTTGATTCCCTTATGGAGATATATCAATACATGGGTTTTAAGATTCTTATTACTCAGATATATTTCTCTGCGGTGTATAGGGTGTGTTGAGGCCAGTTCATTGAGCAAGGTGTAGATCTTGTCTAATACATATTTGGTTTATTGAATGGTATCTGTGCTAATTTCAAACTCTGGTTTTATGCATCACCCCACCTCTCCTTTCCCCTTAAGCTGACATAAGTGTGTTTTCTAAATGTGAGACACTGTTCTGTTCTGTAATTCATTTCTTGTGCAGCCATATTTACCCTCCCTCTATAAGTGATATCTTATGATATGTTTCTTTTTCTGTTTGACTTATTTCAAGTAGTATTATCGGACCTAAATCCACTCTTTATCCTTCTACTAGCCTTATTACATTGATTTCATGGTGAAGAGATATTCCATTGTACATAAGTACCACATCTTCTTTATCCATTGTTCTCTTTCCTGGGATATTTAAGGTGTACTGAAGTTGAGGTTCTTGTAAACAGAGTAGCCCTAAACTGTGGTGTGCTTGTGTCTTGTTGATTTTTAGACTTCCCTAGATATACTCCCATGATTGGAAGTGTCCTATGCTCTGTAGCTCTGTTTTTTAGATGATTTAGGAACCACCATACACTTCTCCAGAGTGGCTCTCGGCAGTTCACACACTGCCCATCAGCGTATAAAGGCTCCCTGTTCTCCATGGCCTGTCCTGCATTTCTGGTTTTTACAATTTTTTAGGATGGCCCTTTTGACCGGTGGGAAGTGAGACTTCTTTGTTGTGCACATTTGCATTGCTTGCTTGCTTCGTTGCCCATAAAGTGCGTATGCGTTTTTTCCTGGATATAATCAGGAAAAAACGCATACGCCCTTTTGGGCCAACTGCATCATTGTCGAAATTCTGCCGCTTTTCATGTGCGTTAAAGACGAGTCCAATCTATCTCTTGAAATCTGTTTCTTGCAATTCTGTCTTGCATTCAGATCCTCTTCTTTGCCTTACCTCAACATATTTTTGGACATTAGTTTTCATTTATAACTCTGCAGGTTTGTGAATTGCAGTGACCCTGAGCTCCATTTTTTAAGTTGCTCTTTTGTGAGCTGGCCACAAACCCACAGGATTGCTTCAGGCCCTATTTTGGCTCCGGCGAGGCAGGCTGAGCCTTTCTTTAATTCTTATTCTTAATGGGAAATTAGAGTGATATGTGCCCGTCCAAACCCCTACAACTATTCTCTCATTGGTTCCCCCTCTTCCCGTTCATCCTCCTCACAATTTGCAAAATGTGTGAAACAGAAGTTTAAATGTGCTGATTCTCCAAGTGGGGAGATTCTAAGTAACGTGGCTGGAATGGTGAACAGGAGCACCAGGAGAGGATAAATGAGGTGCATTTTAGACACATCTCCCGATCACATGGTGTACAGTCCTCTGGGTTTTCCATGCATGTTTTAGCTGTAGGAAGATCCCTTGAACCTGCAGATTTGGGACCCATTGAATGGGTACCAGGTAGTATTACTTTAAAGGGTGTGCATTTCCTCACCCAACCTCACATTTCTCTTAGCGCAAACAGTTTCCAGCCTTATGTCTCATCCTGCTGTGGGTCTAGATGTGTTCAATCCATGTTGCATCACCGTCCCTGAGGAAAAGTTGTAAGAGGTTTTCTCTGTCTCTCTGTCGTTTATTTTTTTCAATTTATTACTATATTGGTTACAGCTGATTTTCAAAGCTCTGTTTCTTGCTGCTGTACATCCACTTGATTCACGTACAGAGAGTCATCAATAAATTCTTTTTCAGATTCTTACCAGTCGTATATATTCTTTTCCGGTGACTTGAGTGTGCTGAGTGCAGTTCTTTTAGCTACCGTGTAGGCCTTGTTGATTATCAGTTTGGTATTTGGAATGGTATCTTTGCTAATTTCAACCTCCTGGATGATGCCTCACCCCTCCCCACCTTTCCCGTTTAGCAGCCTTATGCGTGTTTTCTACATATTTGACTATGTTTTTGTTTTGTAATTTATTTCATGTGTAGCCATTTTGGATTCCACCTTTAAGTGATATCTTATGATATGTGTCTTTTTCTTTTTGAATTCTGTCACTTAGAATGATCATACGTAACTCCTCCGGAGTTGTTACAACTGGCCATATTTCATTGATTTCCAGGCTGAATAATATTCCACTCTACCTAAGTACCACATCTCTATCCATTTTTTCCCTCCAGAGACATTTAAGTTATATCCTAGTCGAGGATCTTTTAAACAGAGAGGGGGTAAACATTGGGGTGCCTGTGTCCTCTCGATTTTTGTTTTTCCCAAGATATACGCCCATGAGTGCAAGTGCCCTATGCTCTGTAGCTCATTTTTTAGATGTTTTAGTAAACACAATACACTTTTCCAGAATGGCCGTTGGCAATATACATTTCCACTATAAGTCTCACAGGGCTCCCTCTTCTCGTTGCCCTGTCCTGCATTTCTGTTGTTTACGCTTTATGAGGATGGCTCTTCTGACTGATGCGAAGTGATATCTTTTGTAGTATTGACTTCCAGTGCCCACCTGTTTGGTTGGCTAAAAAAGTGTATGCCCTTTTCTTGAATATATACAGAAAAAAACGCATGCACCCTTTTTGGCCAACTGCAATGTTGGCAATGTTCAGCTCCTTTTCTTGTGCTTAATGGCGAGTCCTTTCTATCTCCTCAAATCCCTTTCCTGCCATTCTCCCTTGCTTACAAGTCCTTTTCTCTGACTTTCCTCAAGACATTTTTCAGTGATGGATATTTTCAACTCTGCAGTTTTGTGAATTTTACTGCCCCTGAGTTCCATTGTTCAACTTGTGTTTATGGGAACTGGCCACAAAGCAGCGGGATTTCCTCAAGCCCTATACTGTTTCCATGGGCAACCCTAGCCTTTGGTCAATTCGTCTTCCTGATTGGAAATTAGAGTGACATGTGCCTGTCTGAACACCTAGGACTTGTCTCTCATTGTTCCTCATCCTTCCGCTTCATCCTCTGGACAAATTCCAAACTGTACGCAACAGGATGTTGACAGTGCTGACATCTCCAAGTGGGGAGACTGTTAGTAAAGACGCTGGAGGGGTGAACCCGAGCACCAGGAGATGAGGAGATGAGATGCCTTTTCCAAACTCTTCCTGATCAGACGGTATACCATCCTCTGGGTGTGACAGACATGTTTTAGCAGTAGGAAGAGTCCCATTCATGTAAGGAGAACACCAGGGCTTTTTCAAAATCAGTGTCTCCCCGAAACCCAAACTGGGGAAGTTTTTAAGCTACGGCTACACATATGTTCATTAAGGGCCTTGGGAAGTAGGCAGAGTCCAAACTTTAGATGATTGAAGTCTTCAGGGTCAGAAGCACTCACCACCAGCTTCCCTTAGGCTACACTTTAACTATCATTGATAGATGATGTCAATAAAAATATCTATTCTTTTTCAGATTATTTCCCCTTATAGGTTATTGCAAAATGTTGAGTGTAGTTCCCTGTGCTATACAGTAGTTCCTTGTTGATGATCTATTTTATACATAGCAGTGTGTATGTGTTAATTCCAAACTGTTAATTTATCCCTCCTCCCACCTTTCCCCTTTGGTAATAATAAATTATAAGATTTTATACTTCTCAGAAATGGGGGAGCTGAAAGAGAGGTATCATTTTCAATGGAAAAGCATTTAAAACAAGATTGAAGGTTTAACCAAGATTATTAGATGTACATCCTTGGAAAGAAATCACTTCGTTTCTCTAATATTGACCTGACAAATAAGACAAACCTTTTCACTGAACTTGCTTATAAAAAGTGATGGAAATATCAAATGGAAGTGTTAGAAACATCTTATTTTACCCGAGCCTTATACACTGTTCTATGTTAACTACAGTTTGGCTCACACATCTGTTCATTGAAGTTACAATAGTCTCAATTTCTGTTACTGATCCTCCAGAGTGGACCCCAACAAGTGTCCCCCTGCCCAGTGTCATTGGGGCCAACAGATCGAGACTGAGTTTGGTTCACAAGCAAAGGAAACTTTATATTTTGATCAGAGAATGGAGAGGTGAGAGCATGCACTACCCCGTGGGCTGTGGGCTGGGCTGCTGTGTAGAGATCCTGTCAGAGTCAGTGGGAGGGAGGGAGGCGGCGGAGCTCTCGAGGGCCGGGTTGGCTGTAGCTCAGGCTCTATATCGTGGAGTCTGCACTGGGCCCCAGGAGCTGAGGTGTCGACCCAGCCATTCTGCACTAGGAAATCTCGTCTGAAGTGCCGGGTGTGGAACCTCTGCATGCGGGACCCTAGGAGCACGTGAAATTAGACAAAGCACAAAGGATAAAAAAGGTTAGACTTGACTTTATTGCCCAGATTCTATTTTTATCTCCCAGGGATTTTTAATGGGCTTTGCTGGGGACAAACCCCTCCTCTGCCTTTTGTCCCGTTCCTCATTCTTGGAGTGCTGAGGGTGCAGACCCTTCTTCTGTAACTGCTGAGTGCTGAGTTGGGAGCCCTCATACCCTGGGGCGAGGGTCAGAGCTTCTCCCCAGCAGCCTCCCGGTGACGTTGATTGTCCCCAGGCCCCCTGCCTCCCTGCTCGTCCACCTGAGCACCAGCATTGGAAGTGTTATAGATTCTAATGACCTTTAAGGGTCCAGGAAAGAGATGTGCAGAGACGCTGTGGGGGCCGGTTTCACCCCGCCCCACATTTGTTCGGCCACCTTAGGCTGACCGTTTCTGCCAGCCTAGATGCTCTGACCAGTAGTCTGCGCTTTCTTCAATTAGGCCCCTGAATTAACGTACAAACAGCACCAGGTGTCAGAGCCCTGCCCGCTCAACTCCCAGACAGTCCAGGGTCAGTGGTGATAAGGACCATGATGGCTACTGAGTCAACAGCCTTTTGAAGTAAACAGGAGTTCAGCCGGTCTTATTGGCCACCATCATCACGGTGTCTGTAGGCTTTTCTATGGTGACAGTGTGGTATACTGTTCCCCCGCCAAGATTATTAGCTCCCCGCTGGGTGCAGTAAGTCCTGCAAGCAGTAGTCTACTCTTTTGGGACACACTCTTGTTGTTTTATGAGAGAAACTCCAGGTCAAGTGATGTTCACACGAGTCGTCATGGTGCCCTGTTGCCCCCGGTTATCTCTCTGGATGTTGGAGTTGGAGGGCCTCCTCACTCGAGGTCAGTGTGCCCACGGAGCGAACCCTGCAACTTCAGGGCATGGTTGGTGGTTAGGATCACCACGTGGGGTCCTTTTCCCTTAGGAGGGAGGTGGCCTTTTGGGCTGCTGATTTCCAGGTTTTTAGATACCGCCAGTATCTTGGCCAGATGTGGCAGTGGGCCAAGCCCCTTAGTGACCGTAGTTTATCCTACCTGGATGGCATTCTTGCATTGTTCCATTTCAAGTGGTCCCAGTTTTTGCACTAATTCTCCAATGGCGATTCACCTTTCACCGGGAATGTAAAGGTCAAAGGGTTTAGCTAAATTAGGGAGTTCCAGGGCAAGGGTCTGAATTGACTGCTCTTTCCATTCTTGAAAGGCCACTTCTGGATTCTATTCAAAAGGATCATCATCTTTTCCTTTCAGTGTTTCATATAGAGGCCCAGCTAGTAGACTGTAGTTAGGGATCCAGAAGCAGCAAACCCTGGCCTCCCCAGGAACCCCTAAGCTGTCTTCTAGTTTTAGAAAGGGGTAAGGCTGAAAATGGTTTCTTCCCTTTCCTGGGATGGGCTTCTCTGACCTTGTGTGAGAATGAAGCCCAGGCAGGTCACCGCAGTCTGTGATATTTGAGCTTTTTCTTGGACAACTTCTATCCTTTATTTTCTTGGTAGTTCAGAGGCCTCCTTAGTAGGGCTGGCGATCAGAATGTCGTCTGCATATTGAAGGAGGGTTTCCTTTTCCAGAGGTAGAACTTTTAGGTCTTTAGCTAAGCTTTCCCCAAAGATGGTGTGGGAATTTTTGCACCCTTGGGTCCAGACGGCCCGGAAGTATTGTTTTAGTTGTATGTTGAGTCCTGCCACTCACAAGCCAAAATTTCTTGTGACTCTGGGACTAATGGAATACAAAAGAAGGCATCATTGAAGACTAATACAGAATACCATGTCCTGGTGGTTGGTAGAATGACCAGCAGGGTGTAGGAATTAGGAGCAACTGGAGGTATATCCTCGGTGGCTTCACTGACTGTCCTGACATCTTTTACCAGGTCCCCAGCAGCCCATGGGGCTCTCGTGGTCAGACCAATCCCAGAATATGGAGCTCACCTGGGCAGGTACCCCACCCCCACCCCAGCCCACGGGGCTCTCGTGGTCAGGCCCCTCCCAGGATACAGAGCTACCCTTGCAGGTACTGTGGCAGGGCTGGGCACACAGGAACCGTGCACATAGCCCTCATTGCAGAGCACCCCCAGCTCACCTGTCGCTCAGAGCTGACACAGAGCACCTCAGAGCAGGACTTGAACTAACAAACAGCAGCTGCGACAGGTCTGTGACCCTGGGCATCACTCCGTGAGGCCTCCCTCCACCTGGTCTTCCAGAGACTTCCACTGCACCCGGGGCACCAGGCCTCTGTCTCCAACCACCACCCACCCCTCCTCTCCCTGACTCCTGGGTTCCTCTCATTAGGAGAGGGTTTTCTTGAAGTTGTCTCCCACTCATGGGCCAGATAAAATGATTAGAAAACAAGCCAAAGCTGCAGCCCCTTGTCTATCCTGACTCTCAGGAGCCCACACCTGTTCCTTGGACCTGGCCGGTTCAGCAAGTTCCATTTTCTGCAACTGTGAGCCCCTGAGGGGTGATGATTGGCTGACCTGGGCAGCCTTACCGTGCCGGCCAGCCCTCCCCAGGTGTGCCTGGGTTGAGATCAATATAAATACCACTCCAGGCAGCAAGAGCCCCTGCAGCCGTGCCTGACGCCATTTTCTCTGCCCCGTCAGCAGTCTCGGGGCTGGGCTGGTGGGAGGGAGTGAGAGGCCACGGCTTTGTGGGTGGCCCAGTGTGAGTGGGGCTCTGCTGGACTTTCTGCAGCAGTTGCCAGGCTGCCACCTGCTAAAGAAGAGGATGTGTCACCCATACCTGCTGCTGGAATTTCTCCCTGGGCAGAGGTGAGGAAGGAAAAAAGCAGTGGGGGCAGGGACAGGACGGGTATCTCAGGCAGGGAAATGGAAATCTTCCAGAAGAGCACCCAGGGCCAGGACCATCCTGACTGGCCTGCAGGCACCAAGTCGGCTGGCATGCTGTCACTCGTGTGGCTCTATGGCCCTTCCTCTAGGCTTTCAAGTCCTTGTATATATTCAGGTGTTTTACCTGGGACAGGTGGGAATAGTTCAGCAGCAACTGGCCTGGGGCTCAGCTCACGTTTACTCACAGATGCCTCGGCACGGTGCCCCAGCTTTGCAATGAGGACGCTTGTTGCGTGGGGGCTGCTGGCTGAATGGGAGACGATTCCCCACCACTGACCAACTTCAGAATTGTTTACAACTGGAGCAAGTGCCCTGATACGGTTTTCCTCTGTGTAACTGGTGGGTTCTGTGTTTTTTTCTCTTTTTCGTTTTTGGTTCAAGGTAGATTTTATTCCTCTTTTTTGTATTTACAGATATAAGCATGGAAATAATTTATTCATATAAATACATGTATGTGCAGGGAATAATTGTTTTTTCTGTTTTATTTTTTAAATTTTATTTCTTTTTAATTTTGAATTTTATTTTATATTTTTATACAGCAGGTTCTTATTGGTTATCTATTTTATACATATAAATGTATACATGCCAATCCCAGTCTCTCAACTCCTCCCACCACCACCCCCCCAACAGCTTTCCCCCCTTGTTGTCCATACGTTTGTTGTCTACATCTGTTGCTCTATTTATGCCTTGCAAAATGGTTAATCTGTACAGTTTTTCTAGGTTCCACATATATGCATGAATATACAAGATTTGTTTTTCTCTTTCTGACTTACTTCACTCTGTATGACAGTCTCTAGATCCATCGACGTCTCTACAAATGACCCAATTTCATTCCTTTTCATGGCTTAGTAATATTCCATTTTATATATGTACCACAGCTTTATGCATTCGTCTGTCTGTGGGCATTTAGGTTGCTTCCATTACCTCGATATTGTAAATAGTGATGCAATGAACATTGCGGTGAATGACTCTTTTTGATTTATGGTTTTGTCTGGGTATATGTCCAGTACTGGGATTGCTGTATCATATGGTAATTCTATTGTTAGTTTCTTAAGAAATTCCATATTGTTCTCCATAATGACTGTATCGATTTATATTCCCAACAATAGTGGAAGAGGGTTCCTTTTCTCCACACCCTTTCCAGCATTTTTTGTTTGTAGATTTTCTATGATGCCTATTCTACCAGGTGTGAGGTGATACCTCATTGTTGAATCCATTTCGTTGAGCAAGGGGTAGGTCTTGTCTATTACATATTTGGCTTATGGAACGGTATCTGTGCTAATTTCAAACTCTGCTTTTATGCAGGACCCCAACTCACCTTCCCCCTTAAGCAAGCATAAGTTGGTTTTCTAAATTTGAGACCCTGTTCTGTTTTGTAATTCAGTTCATGTGTAGCCAAGTTCACATTCCGTGTATTAGTGATACCTTATGATGTTTCTTTTTCTGTGTGACTTCTTTCACTTAGAATCATCGTGCCTCAATCCACTCATTATGCTGGTACGGGCCTGGTGACATAGATTTCATTGCTGATGGTATTCTGTTGTACATAAGTACCGCAACTTCTTTATCCATTATTTGCTCTCTGGGATATTTAACTTGTGCCGCAGAAGAGATTCCTGTAAAAAGAGCCATCCCAAATTTTGGGGTGGCTGTGTCTTTTTTACTTTAATTTCCCTAAACTATAGGACCATAAGTGGAAGTGCCCTAGGCTCTGTTGCTTTGTTTTTTAGATGTTTCAGGAAACACCATACACTTCTCCAGAGTGGCTGTTGGCAATTTACATCCCGCCCATCAGCATAACAAGGCTCCCAGTTCTCCATGGCCTGTCCTGCCTTTCTGGATTTTTCACTTTTTTCAGATGGCCCTTTTGACCGGGGGGCAGTGAGACTTCATTGTAGGGCAGATTTCCTTTGCAAGCTTGCTTGGTTGGCCAAAAAGGGCGTATGCGTTTTTTCCTGAATATATTCAGGAAAAAACGCATACGCCCTTTTTGGCCAAGTGCATCATTGTGGACGTTCTGCCTCTTTTCCTATGCTTTCAAAGCAATTCCAGTCTACCTCCTGAAATCGGTTTCCTGCAATTCTGCCCCGCTTTCAAGTCCTCTTGGCAGCCTTACTTCGGTATATTTTTGGACGATAGCTGTCATTTATAACTCTGCAGGTTTGTGAATTACAGTGTCCCTGAGCTCCTTTCTTCAACTCGCTTTGTTTTGAGCTGGCCGCAACACCGCAGTGTGGCTTCAGGCTCTAATCTGGTTCCGGCACGGCACACTGAGCCTTTGGTTAATTCCTCTTCCTGGTGGGAAATGAGAGTTAAATTTGCCCGTCCAGACACCTCCAGCTAGTCTCTCATTGGTTCTCACTATTCCTGTTCATCTTCCGCAGAAATTGCAAACTGGGCCAAACAGGAGGTTAAAGGGACTGACTCTCCAAGTCGGGAGAGTGTTAGTAAAGCGTCTGGAATGTTGCACCCGAGTACCAGGGGAGGAAAACTGAGACATATTTGAACACGTCTCCCGTTCACACGGTTGATCATACTCTAGGTTCCACATGCATGTTTTAGCTGAAGGAAGAATACCTTAAAACTGGGTAGTTGAAACCCGTGGAATGGGTACCATGCAATATGACTTCAAAGGGTCTGCATTTGCTCACCGAACCTCACCAATCTTATGAGCCCCAAGTGTCCAGCCTTATGTGTCACCCAGCTCTGGGTGTAGATATGGTAAATGCAGGTTGCATCAGAAGCCTTCAATGAATTACTTAAGTATTGCTCTCTATTTCACTGTCATTGTGTTTTGTTTAAGAAATTTATTTTTAATATGGGATTTAGCTGATTTTCACTGCTTTAATGCCGCTGTACACACTCTTGATTCTCTTACAAAGATATATAAATCCATTGCTTTTATGATTCTTACTAGGCAGGTATATTCCTAGGCATTGAATATGGGGTGTTGAGTCCATTTCGTTGAGCAAGGAGTAGCTCTTGTCTATTCCATATTTGGCTTAAGGAACTTTATCTGTGCTCATTTCAATCTCTGGTTTTATGCAGCACCCTAACTCACCTTTCCCCTTAAGCAAGCATAAGTTGGTTTTCTAAATTTGAGACCCTGTTCTGTTTTGGAATTCAGTTCCTGTGTAGCCAAGTTTACATTCCGTGTATTAGTGATATCTTATGATGTTTCTTTTTCTGTGTGACTTATTTCAGTTAGAATCATCATACCTGAATCCACTCATTGTGCTGCTAAGGGCCTGATGACATAGATTTCATTGCTGAGTGATATTGCTTTGTAAGTAAATACCACAACTTCTTTATCCATTTTTCATTTTCTGCGATGTTGAACTTGTACTGTTAACGAGGTTCTTGTAAACAGAGGCATCCCAAACTTTGGGGTGGCTGTGTCTTTTTGATTTTAATTTCCCTAAGCTATAGGACCATAAGTGGAAGTGCCCTAGGCTCTGTTGCTTTGTTTTTTAGATGTTTCAGGAAACACCATACACTTCTCCGGAGTGTCTGTTGGCAATTTACATCCCGCCCAGCAGCATAACAAGGCTCTCAGTTCTCCATGGCCTGTCCTGCCTTTCTGGATTTTACACTTTTTTCAGATGGCCCTTTTGACCGGGGGGAAGTGAGACTTCATTGTAGTGCCGATTTCCTTTGCAAGGTTGCTTGGTTGGCCAAAAAGGGCGTATGCGTTTTTTCCTGAATATATTCAGGAAAAAACGCATATGCCCTTTTTGGCCAAGTGCATCATTGTGGACGCTCTGCCGCTTTTCCTATGCTTTCGATGCAATTCCAGTCTACCTCCTGAAATCGGTTTCCTGCAATTCTGCCCTGCTTTCAAGTCCTCTTGGCAGCCTTACTTCAATATATTTTTGGCCAATAGCTGTCATTTATAACTCTGCAGGTTTGTGAATTACAGTGCCCCTGAGCTCCTTTCTTCAACTCGCTTTCTTGTGAGCTGGCCGCAACACCGCAGGATGGCTTCAGGCCCTAATCTGGTTCCGGCACGGCATGCTGAGCCTTTGGTTAATTCCTCTTCCTGGTGGGAAATGAGAGTTAAATTTGCCCGTCCAGACACCTCCAGCTAGTCTCTCATTGTTTCTCGCTATTCCTGTTCATCTTCCGCAGAAATTGCAAACTGGGCCAAACAGGTGGTTAAAGGCGCTGACTCTCCAAGTGGGGAGAGTGTTAGTAAAGCGTCTGGAATGTTGCACCCGAGTACCAGGGGAGGAAAACTGAGACATATTTGAACACGTCTCCCGATCACATGGTTGATCATACTCTAGGTTCCACATGCATGTTTTAGCTGAAGGAAGAATACCTTAAACCTGGGTAGTTGAAACCCGTGGAATGGGTACCATGCAATATGACTTCAAAGGGTCTTCATTTGCTCAACAAACCTCTCCAATCCTATCACTGCTGCGTTTATGCCCCTGTACACATGCTTGATTCTCTTTCGGAGACATAGCAATCCATAGGATTTAAGATACTTACTAGTCAGGTACATTCTTAGGCGTTTAATATGGGGTGTTGAGTCCATTTCGTTGAGCAAGGAGTAGCTCTTGTCTATTCCATATTTGGCTTAAGGAACTTTATCTGTGCTCATTTCAATCTCTGGTTTTATGCAGCACCCCAACTCACCTTTCCCCTTAAGCAAGCAGAAGTTGGTTTTCTAAATTTGAGACCCTGTTCTGTTTTGGAATTCAGTTCCTGTGTAGCCAAGTTTACATTCCGTGTATTACTGATATCTTATGATGTTTCTTTTTCTGTGTGACTTATTTCAGTTAGAATCATCGTACCTGAATCCACTCATTGTGCTACTAAGGGCCTGATGACATAGATTTCATTGCTGAGTGATATTGCTTTGTAAGTAAATACCACAACTTCTTTATCCATTTTTCACTTTCTGCGATGTTGAACTTGTACTGTAAACGAGGTTCTTGTAAACAGAGCCGTTCCAAACTTTGGGGTGGCTGTGTCTTTTTGAGTTTAATTTCCCTAAGCTATAGGACCATAAGTGGAAGTGCCCTAGGCTCTGTTGCTTTGTTTTTTAGATGTTTCAGGAAACACCATACACTTCTCCCGAGTGTCTGTTGGCAATTTACATCCCGCCCATCAGCATAACAAGGCTCCCAGTTCTCCATGGCCTGTGCTGCCTTTCTGGATTTTACACTTTTTTCAGATGGCCCTTTTGACCGGGGGGAAGTGAGACTTCATTGTAGTGCAGATTTCCTTTGCAAGCTTGCTTGGTTGGCCAAAAAGGGCGTATGCGTTTTTTCCTGAATATATTCAGGAAAAAACGCATACGCCCTTTTTGGCCAAGTGCATCATTGTGGACGTTCTGCTCTTTTCCTATGCTTTACATGCAATTCCAGTCTACCTCCGGAAATCGGTTTCCTGCAATTCTGCCCCGCTTTCAAGTCCTCTTGGCAGCCTTACTTCAATATATTTTTGGACAATAGCTGTCATTTATAACTCTGCAGGTTTGTGAATGACCGTGCCCCTGAGCTCCTTTCTTCAACTCGCTTTCTTGTGAGCTGGCCGCAACACCGCAGGATTGCTTCAGTCCCTAGTGTGGTTCTGGCATGGCACGCTGAGCCTTTGGTTAATTCCTCTTCCTGGTTGGAAATGAGAGTTAAATTTGCCCGTCCAGACACCTCCAGCTAGTCTATCATTGCTTCTCCCTATTCCTGTTCATTTTCCAGAGAAATTGCAAACTGGGCCAAACAGGAGTTTAAAGGCACTGACTCTCCAAGTGGGGAGAGTGTTAGTAAAGCGTCTGGAATGTTGCACCCGAGTACCAGGGGACGAAAACTGAGACACCTTTGAACACGTTTCCAATCACACGGTGGATCATACTCTGGGTTCCACATGCATGTTTTAGCTGAAGGAAGAATCCCTTAAACCTGGAGAGTTGAGACCCATGGAATGGGTACAATGCAATATGACTTCAAAGGGTCTGCATTTGCTCACCGAACCTCACCAATCCTATCACTGCTGCGTTTATGCCGCTGTACACACGCTTGATTCTCTTTCGGAGATATATAAATCCATAGGTATTAAGATTCTTACTAGTCAGGTACATTCTTAGGCGTTTAATATGGGGTGTTGAGTCCATTTCGTTGAGCAAGGAGTAGCTCTTGTCTATTCCATATTTGGCTTAAGGAACTTTATCTGTGCTCATTTCAATCTCTGCTTTTATGCAGCACCCCAACTCACCTTTCCCCTTAAGCAAGCATAAGTTGGTTTTCTAAATTTGAGACCCTGTTCTGTTTTGGAATTCAGTTCCTGTGTAGCCAAGTTTACATTCCGTGTATTACTGATATCTTAGGATGTTTCTTTTTCTGTGTGACTTATTTCAGTTAGAATCATCGTACCTGAATCCACTCATTATGCTGCTACGGGCCTGATGACATAGATTTCATTGCTGAGTGATACTGCATTGTACGTAAGTACCACAAGTTCTTTATCCATTTTTCACTTTCTGTGATATTGAAATTGTACGGTAAAGGAGGTTCTTGTAAACAGAGGCGTTCCAAACTTTGGGGTGGCTGTGTCTTTTTGATTTTAATTTCCCTAAGCTATAGGACCATAAGTGGAAGTGCCCTAGGCTCTGTTGCTTTGTTTTTTAGATGTTTCAGGAAACACCATACACTTCTCCCGAGTGTCTGTTGGCAATTTACATCCCACCCATCAGCATAACAAGGCTCCCAGTTCTCCATGGCCTGTCCTGCCTTTCTGGATTTTACACTTTTTTCAGATGGCCCTTTTGACCGGGGGGAAGTGAGACTTCATTGTAGTGCAGATTTCCTTTGCAAGTTTGCTTGGTTGGCCAAAAAGGGCGTATGCGTTTTTTCCTGAATATATTCAGGAAAAAACGCATACGCCCTTTATGGCCAAGTGCATCATTTTGGACGTTCTGCCTCTTTTCCTATGCTTTCAATGCAATTCCAGTCTACCTCCTGAAATCGGTTTCCTGCAATTCTGCCCCGCTTTCAAGTCCTCTTGGCAGCCTTCCTTCAGTATATTTTTGGACGATAGCTGTCATTTATAACTCTGCAGGTTTGTGCATTACAGTGCCCCTGAGCTCCTTTCTTCAACTCGCTTTCTTGTGAGCTGGCCGCAACACCGCAGGATGGCTTCAGGCCCTAATCTGGTTCCGGCACGGCACGCTGAGCCTTTGGTTAATTCCTCTTCCTGGTGGGAAATGAGAGTTAAATTTGCCCGTCCAGACACCTCTAGCTAGTCTCTCATTGGTTCTCGCTGTTCCTGTTCATCTTCCGCAGAAATTGCAAACTGGGCCAAACAGGAGGTTAAAGGGACTGACTCTCCAAGTCGGGAGAGTGTTAGTAAAGCATCTGGAATGTTGCACCCGAGTACCAAGGTACCAAAATTGAGACATATTTGAACACGTCTTCCGATCACATGTTTGATCATACTCTAGGTTCCACATGCATGTTTTAGCTGAAGGAAGAATACCTTAAAACTGGAGAGTTGAGACCTGTGGAATGGGTACCATGCAATATGACTTCAAAGGGTCTTCATTTGCTCACCGAACATCTCCAATCCTATCACTGCTGCGTTTTTGCCCCTGTACACATGCTTTATTCTCTTTCGGAGACATAGCAATCCATAGATTTTAAGATACTTACTACTCAGGTACATTCTTAGGCGTTTAATATGGGGTGTTGAGTCCATTTCGTTGAGCAAGGAGTAGCTCTTGTCTATTCCATATTTGGCTTAAGGAACTTTATCTGTGCTCATTTCAATCTCTGGTTTTATGCAGCACCCCAACTCACCTTTACCCTTAAGCAAGCATAAGTTGGTTTTCTAAATTTGAGACCCTGTTCTGTTCTGTAATTCAGTTCCTGTGTAGCCAAGTTTACATTCCGTGTATTAGTGATATCTTATGATGTTTCTTTTTCTGTGTGACTTATTTCACTTAGAATCATCATATATGAATCCACTCATTGTGCTGCTAAGGGCCTGATGACATAGATTTCAGTGCTGAGTTTTATTGCTTTGTAAGTATATACCACAACTTCTTTATCCATTTTTCACTTTCTGCGATGTTGAACTTGTACTGTAAACGAGGTTCTTGTAAACAGAGCCGTTCCAAACATTGGGGTGGCTGTGTCTTTTTGATTTTAATTTCCCTAAGCTATAGGACCATAAGTGGAAGTGCCCTAGGCTCTGTTGCTTTGTTTTTTAGATGTTTCAGGAAACACCATACACTTCTCCCGAGTGTCTGTTGGCAATTTACATCCCGCCCATCAGCATAACAAGGCTCCCAGTTCTCCATGGCCTGTCCTGCCTTTCTGGAGTTTACACTTTTTTCAGATGGCCCTTTTGACCGGGGGGAAGTGAGACTTCATTGTAGTGCAGATTTCCTTTGCAAGCTTGCTTGGTTGGCCAAAAAGGGCGTATGCGTTTTTTCCTGAATATATTCAGGAAAAAACGCATACGCCCTTTTTGGCCAAGTGCATCATTGTGGACGTTCTGCCTCTTTTCCTATGCTTTCAATGCAATTCCAGTCTACCTCCTGAAATCGGTTTCCTGCAATTCTGCCCCGCTTTCAAGTCCTCTTGGCAGCCTTACTTCGGTATATTTTTGGACGATAGCTGTCATTTATAACTCTGCAGGTTTGTGAATTACAGTGCCCCTGAGCTCCTTTCTTCAACTCGCTTTCTTTTGAGCTGGCCGCAACACCGCAGGATGGCTTCAGGCCCTAATCTGGTTCCGGCATGGCATGCTGAGCCTTTGGTTAATTCCTCTACCTGGTGGGAAATGAGAGTTAAATTTGCCCGTCCAGACACCTCTAGCTAGTCTCTCATTGGTTCTCCCTATTCCTGTTCATCTTCCGCAGAAATTGCAAACTGGGCCAAACAGGAGGTTAAAGGGACTGACTCTCCAAGTTCGGAGAGTGTTAGTAAAGCGTCTGGAATGTTGCACCCGAGTACCAGGGTACGAAAACTGAGACATATTTGAACAAGTCTCCCGATCACATGGTTGATCATACTCTAGGTTCCACATGCATGTTTTAGCTGAAGGAAGAATACCTTAAACCTGGGTAGTTGAAACCCGTGGAATGGGTACCATGCAATATGACTTCAAAGGGTCTTCATTTGCTCACCAAACCTCTCCAATCCTATCACTGCTGCGTTTATGCCCCTGTACACAAGCTTGGTTCTCTTTCGGAGACATAGCAATCCATAGGTTTTAAGATACTTACTAGTTAGGTACATTCTTAGGCGTTTAATATGGGGTGTTGAGTCCATTTCGTTGAGCAAGGAGTAGCTCTTGTCTATTCCATATTTGGCTTAAGGAACTTTATCTGTGCTCATTTCAATCTCTGGTTTTATGCAGCACCCCAACTCACCTTTCCCCTTAAGCAAGCATAAGTTGGTTTTCTAAATTTGAGACCCTGTTCTGTTTTGGAATTCAGTTCCTGTGTAGCCAAGTTTACGTTCCGTGTATTAGTGATATCTTATGATGTTTCTTTTTCTGTGTGACTTATTTCAGTTAGAATCACCATACCTGTATCCACTCATTGTGCTGCTAAGGGCCTGATGACATAGATTTCATTGCTGAGTGATACTGCATTGTACGTAAGTATCACAAGTTCTTTATCCATTTTTCACTTTCTGTGATATTGAACTTGTACAGTAAACGAGGTTCTTGTAAACAGAGGCGTCCCAAACTTTGGGGTGACTGTGTCTTTTTGATTTTAATTTCCCTAAGCTATAGGACCATAAGTGGAAGTGCCCTAGGCTCTGTTGCTTTGTTTTTTAGATGTTTCAGGAAACACCATACACTTCTCCCGAGTGTCTGTTGGCAATTTACATCCCGCCCATCAGCATAACAAGGCTCCCAGTTCTCCATGGCCTGTCCTGCCTTGCTGGATTTTACACTTTTTTCAGATGGCCCTTTTGACCGGGGGGAAGTGAGACTTCATTGTAGTGCAGATTTCCTTTGCAAGCTTGCTTGGTTGGCCAAAAAGGGCGTATGCGTTTTTTCCTGAATATATTCAGGAAAAAACGCATACGCCCTTTTTGGCCAAGTGCATCATTGTGGACGTTCTGCCTCTTTTCCTATGCTTTCAATGTAATTCCAGTCTACCTCCTGAAATCGGTTTCCTGCAATTCTGCCCCGCTTTCAAGTCCTCTTGGCAGCCTTACTTCAGTATATTTTTGGACGATAGCTGTCATTTATAACTCTGCAGGTTTGTGAATTACAGTGCCCCTGAGCTCCTATCTTCAACTCGCTTTCTTGTGACCTGGCCGCAATACCGCAGGATGGCTTCAGGCCCTAATTTGGTTCAGGCACGGCACGCTGAGCCTTTGGTATTTCCTCTTCCTGGTGGGAAATGAGAGTTAAATTTGCCCGTCCAGACACCTCCAGCTAGTCTCTCATTGGTTCTCCCTATTCCTGTTCATCTTCCGCAGAAATTGCAAACTGGGCCAAACAGGAGGTTAAATGCGCTGACTCTCCAAGTGGGGAGAGTGTTAGTAAAGCGTCTGGAATGTTGCACCCGAATACCGGGGAGGAAAACTGAGACATATTTGAACACGTCTCCTGTTCACACGGTTGATCATACTCTGGGTTCCACATGCATGTTTTAGCTGAAGGAAGAATACCTTAAACCTGGAGAGTTGAGACCCGTGGAATGGGTACCATGCAAATTGACTCCAAAGGGTCTTCATTTGCTCACCGAACCTCTCCAATCCTATCACTGCTGCGTTTATGCCCCTGTACACACGCTTGATTCTCTTTTGGAGACATAGCAATCCATAGGTTTTAAGATACTTACTAGTCAGGTACATTCTTAGGCATTTAATATGGGGTGTTGAGTCCATTTCGTTGAGCAAGGAGTAGCTCTTGTCTATTCCATATTTGGCTTAAGGAACTTTATCTGTGCTCATTTCAATCTCTGGTTTTATGCAGCACCCCAACTCACCTTTCCCCTTAAGCAAGCATAAGTTGGTTTTCTAAATTTGAGACCCTGTTCTGTTCTGTAATTCAGTTCCTGTGTAGCCAAGTTTACATTCCGTGTATTACTGATATCTTATGATGTTTCTTTTTCTGTGTGACTTATTTCAGTTAGAAACATCATACCTGAATCCACTCATTGTGCTGCTAAGGGCCTGATGACATAGATTTCATTGCTGAGTGATATTGCTTTGTAAGTAAATACCACAACTTCTTTATCCATTTTTCACTTTCTGCGATGTTGAACTTGTACTGTAAACGAGGTTCTTGTAAACAGAGGCGTCCCAAACTTTGGGGTGGCTGTGTCTTTTTGATTTTAATTTCCCTAAACTATAGGACCATAAGTGGAAGTGCCCTAGGCTCTGTTGCTTTGTTTTTTAGATGTTTCAGGAAACACCATACACTTCTCCCGAGTGTCTGTTGGCAATTTACATCCCGCCCATCAGCATAACAAGGCTCCCAGTTCTCCATGGCCTGTCCTGCCTTTCTGGATTTTACACTTTTTTCAGATGGCCCTTTTGACCGGGGGGAAGTGAGACTTCATTGTAGTGCAGATTTCCTTTGCAAGCTTGCTTGGTTGGCCAAAAATGGCGTATGCGTTTTTTCCTGAATATATTCAGGAAAAAACGCATACGCCCTTTTTGGCCAAGTGCATCATTGTGGACGTTCTGCCTCTTTTCCTATGCTTTCAAAGCAATTCCAGTCTACCTCCTGAAATCGGTTTCCTGCAATTCTGCCCCGCTTTCAAGTCCTCTTGGCAGCCTTACTTCAGTATATTTTTGGACGATAGCTGTCATTTATAACTCTGCAGGTTTGTGAATTACAGTGCCCCTGAGCTCCTTTCTTCAACTCGCTTTCTTGTGAGCTGGCCGCAACACCGCAGGATGGCTTCAGGCCCTAATCTGGTTCCGGCACGGCACGCTGAGCCTTTGGTTAATTCCTCTTCCTGGTGGGAAATGAGAGTTAAATTTGCCCGTCCAGACACCTGCAGCTAGTCTCTCATTGGTTCTCCCTATTCCTGTTCATCTTCCGCAGAAATTGCAAACTGGGCCAAACAGGAGGTTAAGGGGACTGACTCTCCAAGTCGGGAGAGTGTTAGTAAAGCGTCTGGAATGTTGCACCCGAGTACCAGGGTACGATAACTGAGACATATTTGAACACGTCTGCCGTTCACACGGTTGATCATACTCTGGGTTCCACATGCATGTTTTAGCTGAAGGAAGAATACCTTAAACCTGGAGAGTTGAGACCCGTGTAATGGGTACCATGCAATATGACTTCAAAGGGTCTTCATTTGCTCACCGAACCTCTCCAATCCTATCACTGCTGCGTTTATACCCCTGTATACACGCTTGATTCTCTTTCGGAGACATAGCAATCCATAGGATTTAAGATAATTACTAGTCTGGTACATTCTTAGGCGTTTAATATGGGGTGTTGAGTCCATTTCGTTGAGCAAGGAGTAGCTCTTGTCTATTCCATATTTGGCTTAAGGAACTTTATCTGTGCTCATTTCAATCTCTGGTTTTATGCAGCACCCCAACTCACCTTTCCCCTTAAGCAAGCATAAGTTGGTTTTCTAAATTTGAGACCCTGTTCTGTTTTGGAATTCAGTTCCTGTGTAGCCAAGTTTACATTCCGTGTATTACTGATATCTTATGATGCTTCTTTTTCTGTGTGACTTATTTCAGTTAGAATCATCGTACCTGAATCCACTCATTATGCTGCTACGGGCCTGATGGCATAGATTTCATTGCTGAGTGATACTGCATTGTACGTAAGTACCACAAGTTCTTTATCCATTTTTCTCTTTCTGTGATATTGAACTTGTACTGTAAACGAGGTTCTTGTAAACAGAGGCGTCCCAAACTTTGGGGTGGCTGTGTCTTTTTGATTTTAATTTCCCTAAGCTATAGGACCATAAGTGGAAGTGCCCTAGGCTCTGTTGCTTTGTTTTTTAGATGTTTCAGGAAACACCATACACTTCTCCCGAGTGTCTGTTGGCAATTTACATCCCGCCCCTCAGCATAACAAGGCTCCCAGTTCTCCATGGCCTGTCCTGCCTTTCTGGATTTTACACTTTTTTCAGATGGCCCTTTTGACCGGGGGGAAGTGAGACTTCATTGTAGTGCAGATTTCCTTTGCAAGCTTGCTTGGTTGGCCAAAAAGGGCGTATGCGTTTTTTCCTGAATATATTCAGGAAAAAACGCATACGCCCTTTTTGGCCAAGTGCATCATTGTGGACGTTCTGCCTCTTTTCCTATGCTTTCAATGCAATTCCAGTCTACCTCCTGAAATCGGTTTCCTGCAATTCTGCCCCGCTTTCAAGTCCTCTTGGCAGCCTTACTTCAGTATATTTTTGGACGATAGCTGTCATTTATAACTCTGCAGGTTTGTGAATTACAGTGCCCCTGAGCTCCTTTAATCAACTCGCTTTCTTTTGAGCTGGCCGCAACACCGCAAGATGGCTTCAGGCCCTAATCTCTTTCGGGCACGGCACGCTGAGCCTTTGGTTAATTCCTCTTCCTGGTGGGAAATGAGAGTTAAATTTGCTCGTCCAGACACCTCCAGCTAGTCTCTCATTGGTTCTCCCTATTCCTGTTCATCTTCCGCAGAAATTGCAAACTGGGCCAAACAGGAGGTTAAAGGCGCTGACTCTCCAAGTGTGGAGAGTGTTAGTAAAGCATCGGGAATGTTGCACCCGAGTACCAGGGGACGAAAACTGAGACATATTTGAACATGTCTCCCGATCACATGGTTGATCATACTCTAGGTTCCACATGCATGTTTTAGCTGAAGGAAGAATACCTTAAACCTGGAGAGTTGAGGCCCTTGGAATGGGTACCATGCAATATGACTTCAAAGGGTATTCATTTGCTCACCGAACCTCTCCAATCCTTTCACTGCTGCGTTTATGCCCCTGTACACACGCTTGATTCTCTTTCGGAGACATAGCAATCCATAGGTTTTAAGATACTTACTAGTCAGGTACATTCTTAGGCGTTTAATATGCGGTGTTGAGTCCATTTCGTTGAGCAAGGAGTAGCTCTTGTCTATTCCATATTTGGCTTAAGGAACTTTATCTGTGCTCATTTCAATCTCTGGTTTTATGCAGCACCCCAACTCACCTTTCCCATTAAGCAAGCATAAGTTGGTTTTCTAAATTTGAGACCCTGTTCTGTTTTGGAATTCAGTTCCTGTGTAGCCAAGTTTACATTCCGTGTATTAGTGATATCTTATGATGTTTCTTTTTCTGTGTGACTTATTTCAGTTAGAATCACCATACCTGTATCCACTCATTGTGCTGCTAAGGGCCTGATGACATAGATTTCATTGCTGAGTGATACTGCATTGTACGTAAGTATCACACGTTCTTTATCCATTTTTCACTTTCTGTGATATTGAACTTGTACGGTAAACGAGGTTCTTGTAAACAGAGGCGTCCCAAACTTTGGGGTGACTGTGTCTTTTTGATTTTAATTTCCCTAAGCTATAGGACCATAAGTGGAAGTGCCCTAGGCTCTGTTGCTTTGTTTTTTAGATGTTTCAGGAAACACCATACACTTCTCCGGAGTGTCTGTTGGCAATTTACATCCCGCCCATCAGCATAACAAGGCTCCCAGTTCTCCATGGCCTGTCCTGCCTTGCTGGATTTTACACTTTTTTCAGATGGCCCTTTTGACCGGGGGGAAGTGAGACTTCATTGTAGTGCAGATTTCCTTTGCAAGCTTGCTTGGTTGGCCAAAAAGGGCGTATGCGTTTTTTCCTGAATATATTCAGGAAAAAACGCATACGCCCTTTTTGGCCAAGTGCATCATTGTGGACGTTCTGCCTCGTTTCCTATGCTTTCAATGTAATTCCAGTCTACCTCCTGAAATCGGTTTCCTGCAATTCTGCCCCGCTTTCAAGTCCTCTTGGCAGCCTTACTTCAGTATATTTTTGGACGATAGCTGTCATTTATAACTCTGCAGGTTTGTGAATTACAGTGCCCCTGAGCTCCTTTCTTCAACTCGCTTTCTTGTGACCTGGCCGCAATACCGCAGGATGGCTTCAGGCCCTAATTTGGTTCAGGCACGGCACGCTGAGCCTTTGGTATTTCCTCTTCCTGGTGGGAAATGAGAGTTAAATTTGCCCGTCCAGACACCTCCAGCTAGTCTCTCATTGGTTCTCCCTATTCCTGTTCACCTTCCGCAGAAATTGCAAACTGGGCCAAACAGGAGGTTAAATGCGCTGACTCTCCAAGTGGGGAGAGTGTTAGTAAAGCGTCTGGAATGTTGCACCCGAATACCGGGGAGGAAAACTGAGACATATTTGAACACGTCTCCTGTTCACACGGTTGATCATACTCTGGGTTCCACATGCATGTTTTAGCTGAAGGAAGAATACCTTAAACCTGGAGAGTTGAGACCCGTGGAATGGGTACCATGCAAATTGACTCCAAAGGGTCTTCATTTGCTCACCGAACCTCTCCAATCCTATCACTGCTGCGTTTATGCCCCTGTACACACGCTTGATTCTCTTTTGGAGACATAGCAATCCATAGGTTTTAAGATACTTACTAGTCAGGTACATTCTTAGGCATTTAATATGGGGTGTTGAGTCCATTTCGTTGAGCAAGGAGTAGCTCTTGTCTATTCCATATTTGGCTTAAGGAACTTTATCTGTGCTCATTTCAATCTCTGGTTTTATGCAGCACCCCAACTCACCTTTCCCCTTAAGCAAGCATAAGTTGGTTTTCTAAATTTGAGACCCTGTTCTGTTCTGTAATTCAGTTCCTGTGTAGCCAAGTTTACATTCCGTGTATTACTGATATCTTATGATGTTTCTTTTTCTGTGTGACTTATTTCAGTTAGAAGCATCATACCTGAATCCACTCATTGTGCTGCTAAGGGCCTGATGACATAGATTTCATTGCTGAGTGATATTGCTTTGTAAGTAAATACCACAACTTCTTTATCCATTTTTCACTTTCTGCGATGTTGAACTTGTACTGTAAACGAGGTTCTTGTAAACAGAGGCGTCCCAAACTTTGGGGTGGCTGTGTCTTTTTGATTTTAATTTCCCTAAACTATAGGACCATAAGTGGAAGTGCCCTAGGCTCTGTTGCTTTGTTTTTTAGATGTTTCAGGAAACACCATACACTTCTCCCGAGTGTCTGTTGGCAATTTACATCCCGCCCATCAGCATAACAAGGCTCCCAGTTCTCCATGGCCTGTCCTGCCTTTCTGGATTTTACACTTTTTTCAGATGGCCCTTTTGACCAGGGGGAAGTGAGACTTCATTGTAGTGCAGATTTCCTTTGCAAGCTTGCTTGGTTGGCCAAAAAGGGCTTATGCGTTTTTTCCTGAATATATTCAGGAAAAAACGCATACGCCCTTTTTGGCCAAGTGCATCATTGTGGACGTTCTGCCTCTTTTCCTATGCTTTCAAAGCAATTCCAGTCTACCTCCTGAAATCGGTTTCCTGCAATTCTGCCCCGCTTTCAAGTCCTCTTGGCAGCCTTACTTCAGTATATTTTTGGACGATAGCTGTCATTTATAACTCTGCAGGTTTGTGAATTACAGTGCCCCTGAGCTCCTTTCTTCAACTCGCTTTCTTGTGAGCTGGCCGCAACACCGCAGGATGGCTTCAGGCCCTAATCTGGTTCCGGAACGGCACGCTGAACCTTTGGTTAATTCGTCTTCCTGGTGGGAAATGAGAGTTAAATTTGCCCGTCCAGACACCTGCAGCTAGTCTCTCATTGGTTCTCCCTATTCCTGTTCATCTTCCGCAGAAATTGCAAACTGGGCCAAACAGGAGGTTAAGGGGACTGACTCTCCAAGTCGGGAGAGTGTTAGTAAAGCGTCTGGAATGTTGCACCCGAGTACCAGGGTACGATAACTGAGACATATTTGAACACGTCTGCCGTTCACACGGTTGATCATACTCTGGGTTCCACATGCATGTTTTAGCTGAAGGAAGAATACCTTAAACCTGGAGAGTTGAGACCCGTGTAATGGGTACCATGCAATATGACTTCAAAGGGTCTTCATTTGCTCACCGAACCTCTCCAATCCTATCACTGCTGCGTTTATACCCCTGTATACACGCTTGATTCTCTTTCGGAGACATAGCAATCCATAGGATTTAAGATAATTACTAGTCTGGTACATTCTTAGGCGTTTAATATGGGGTGTTGAGTCCATTTCGTTGAGCAAGGAGTAGCTCTTGTCTATTCCATATTTGGCTTAAGGAACTTTATCTGTGCTCATTTCAATCTCTGGTTTTATGCAGCACCCCAACTCACCTTTCCCCTTAAGCAAGCATAAGTTGGTTTTCTAAATTTGAGACCCTGTTCTGTTTTGGAATTCAGTTCCTGTGTAGCCAAGTTTACATTCCGTGTATTAGTGATATCTTATGATGCTTCTTTTTCTGTGTGACTTATTTCAGTTAGAATCATCGTACCTGAATCCACTCATTATGCTGCTACGGGCCTGATGGCATAGATTTCATTGCTGAGTGATACTGCATTGTACGTAAGTACCACAAGTTCTTTATCCATTTTTCTCTTTCTGTGATATTGAACTTGTACTGTAAACGAGGTTCTTGTAAACAGAGGCGTCCCAAACTTTGGGGTGGCTGTGTCTTTTTGATTTTAATTTCCCTAAGCTATAGGACCATAAGTGGAAGTGCCCTAGGCTCTGTTGCTTTGTTTTTTAGATGTTTCAGGAAACACCATACACTTCTCCCGAGTGTCTGTTGGCAATTTACATCCCGCCCCTCAGCATAACAAGGCTCCCAGTTCTCCATGGCCTGTCCTGCCTTTCTGGATTTTACACTTTTTTCAGATGGCCCTTTTGACCAGGGGGAAGTGAGACTTCATTGTAGTGCAGATTTCCTTTGCAAGCTTGCTTGGTTGGCCAAAAAGGGCGTATGCGTTTTTTCCTGAATATATTCAGGAAAAAACGCATACGCCCTTTTTGGCCAAGTGCATCATTGTGGACGTTCTGCCTCTTTTCCTATGCTTTCAATGCAATTCCAGTCTACCTCCTGAAATCGGTTTCCTGCAATTCTGCCCCGCTTTCAAGTCCTCTTGGCAGCCTTACTTCAGTATATTTTTGGACGATAGCTGTCATTTATAACTCTGCAGGTTTGTGAATTACAGTGCCCCTGAGCTCCTTTCTTCAACTCGCTTTCTTTTGAGCTGGCCGCAACACCGCAAGATGGCTTCAGGCCCTAATCTCTTTCGGGCACGGCACGCTGAGCCTTTGGTTAATTCCTCTTCCTGGTGGGAAATGAGAGTTAAATTTGCTCGTCCAGACACCTCCAGCTAGTCTCTCATTGGTTCTCCCTATTCCTGTTCATCTTCCGCAGAAATTGCAAACTGGGCCAAACAGGAGGTTAAAGGCGCTGACTCTCCAAGTGTGGAGAGTGTTAGTAAAGCATCGGGAATGTTGCACCCGAGTACCAGGGGACGAAAACTGAGACATATTTGAACACGTCTCCCGATCACATGGTTGATCATACTCTAGGTTCCACATGCATGTTTTAGCTGAAGGAAGAATACCTTAAACCTGGAGAGTTGAGGCCCTTGGAATGGGTACCATGCCATATGACTTCAAAGGGTATTCATTTGCTCACCGAACCTCTCCAATCCTTTCACTGCTGCGTTTATGCCCCTGTACACACGCTTGATTCTCTTTCGGAGACATAGCAATCCATAGGTTTTAAGATACTTACTAGTCAGGTACATTCTTAGGCGTTTAATATGCGGTGTTGAGTCCATTTCGTTGAGCAAGGAGTAGCTCTTGTCTATTCCATATTTGGCTTAAGGAACTTTATCTGTGCTCATTTCAATCTCTGGTTTTATGCAGCACCCCAACTCACCTTTCCCCTTAAGCAAGCATAAGTTGGTTTTCTCAATTTGAGACCCTGTTATGTTTTGTAAATCAGTTCCTCTGTAGCGAAGTTTACATTCCATGTATTACTGATATTTATTGATGTTTCTTTTTCTGTGTGACTTATTTCAGTTAGAATCACCATACCCGAATCCACTCATTGTGCTGCTAAGGGCCTGGTGACATAGATTTCATTGCTGAGTGACATTGCATTGTACTTGAGTACCCAAACTTCTTTATCCATTTTTCACTTTCTGTGATATTGAACTTGTACTGTAAACGAGGTTCTTGTAAACAGAGCCGTCCCTAACTTTGGGGTGGCTGTGTCTTTTTGATTTTAATTTCCCTAAGCTATAGGACCATATGTGGAAGTGCGCTAGGCTCTGTTGCTTTGTTTTTTAGATGTTTCAGGAAACACCATACACTTCTCCGGAGTGTCTGTTGGCAATATACATCCCGCCCATCAGCATAACAAGGCTCCCAGTTCTCCATGGCCTGTCCTGCCTTTCTGGGTTTTACACTTTTTTCAGATGGCCCTTTTGACCTGGGGGAAGTGAGACTTCATTGTAGTGCCGATTTCCTTGGCAGGTTTGCTTGGTCGGCCAAAAAGGGCGTATGCGTTTTTTCCTGAATATATTCAGGAAAAAACGCATACGCCCTTTTTGTCCAAGTGCATCATTGTCGAGGTTCTGACTCTCTTCATATGTTTTCAATGCAATTCCAGTCTACCTCCTGAAATTGGTTTCCTGCAATTCTGCCTTGCTTTCATTGCCTCTTCATAGACTTACCTCAATATATTTTTTGAATATAGTTGGCCTTTATAACTCTGCAGGTTTTTGAATTGCAGTGGCCCTTAGCTCCATTTTTCAGCTCTTATTTTTGTGGTCTTGCCCCATAACCACAGGATTCCTTGAAGCCCTATTTTTCTTCTGGGGCACCTTGCTGTGCCTTTGGTTAATTCTTCTTACTGATGTGACATTAGAGTGACATGTGCCCATTGAAACCGCTACAGCTAGTTTCTCACTGGTTCCCCCTATTCCCATTCATCCTCTGCACTAACTGCAGACTGTGCGATACCAGAACTTAAAGGCATTGACTCCATGTGGGGATGTTGTTAGTAAAGCGGCTGGAATGTCGATCCGGAGCCCCAGGAGAGGAAAAATGAGGTGCGTTTTAGAAACCTTTCCCGATCATATGGTATACCAGTCGCTGGGTTTCCCAAGCATGGTTTAGCTGTAGGAAGATTCCCTTCAACCTGGAGTGTTGGGACCCTTGGACTGAGTAGCATGAAGTATTGCATTAAACTTTCGGCAGTTGCTCACCAAAGCTCACCAATCCTCTCAGCCCCAAGTGTCCAGCCTTATGTCTTATCCAGCTGTGGGTTTATATGTGGTCAATCCAGGTTACATCACAGCCCCTGAGCGAATTTTGTAAGAATTTTTCTCTTTCATTGTTTCAGCGTTTTCTTTTTAAAATTTATTTCTATAATGGGGTTTAGCTCATTTTCACTGCTGTGTTTGTGCCGCTCTGCACACACTTGATTCCCTTATGGAGATATATGAATACATGGGTTTTAAGAATCTTATTACTCAGATATATTTCTCTGCGGTGTATAGGGTGTGTTGAGGCCAGTTCATTGAGCAAGGTGTAGATCTTATCTAATACCTATTTGGTTTATTGAACGGTATCTGTGCTAATTTCAAACTCTGGTTTTATGCATCACCCCACCTCTCCTTTCCCCTTAAGCTGACATAAGTGTGTTTTCTAAATGTGAGACACTGTTCTGTTCTGTAATTCATTTCTTGTGCAGCCATATTTACCCTCCCTCTATAAGTGATATCTTATGATATGTTTCTTTTTCTGTTTGACTTATTTCAAGTAGTATTATCGGACCTAAATCCACTCTTTATCCTTCTACTAGCCTTATTACATTGATTTCATGGTGAAGAGATATTCCATTGTACATAAGTACCACATCTTCTTTATCCATTGTTCTCTTTCCTGGGATATTTAAGGTGTACTGAAGTTGAGGTTCTTGTAAACAGAGTAGCCCTAAACTGTGGTGTGCTTGTGTCTTGTTGATTTTTAGACTTCCCTAGATATACTCCCATGATTGGAAGTGTCCTATGCTCTGTAGCTCTGTTTTTTAGATGATTTAGGAACCACCATACACTTCTCCAGAGTGGCTCTCGGCAGTTCACACACTGCCCATCAGCGTATAAAGGCTCCCTGTTCTCCATGGCCTGTCCTGCATTTCTGGTTTTTACAATTTTTTAGGATGGCCCTTTTGACCGGTGGGAAGTGAGACTTCTTTGTTGTGCACATTTGCGTTGCTTGCTTGCTTCGTTGCCCATAAAGTGCGTATGCGTTTTTTCCTGGATATAATCAGGAAAAAACGCATACGCCCTTTTGGGCCAACTGCATCATTGTCGAAATTCTGCCGCTTTTCATGTGCGTTAAAGACGAGTCCAATCTATCTCTTGAAATCTGTTTCTTGCAATTCTGTCTTGCATTCAGATCCTCTTCTTTGCCTTACCTCAACATATTTTTGGACATTAGTTTTCATTTATAACTCTGCAGGTTTGTGAATTGCAGTGACCCTGAGCTCCATTTTTTAAGTTGCTCTTTTGTGAGCTGGCCACAAACCCACAGGATTGTTTCAGGCCCTATTTTGGCTCCGGCGAGGCAGGCTGAGCCTTTCTTTAATTCTTATTCTTAATGGGAAATTAGAGTGATATGTGCCCGTCCAAACCCCTACAACTCTTCTCTCATTGGTTCCCCCTCTTCCCGTTCATCCTCCTCACAATTTGCAAAATGTGTGAAACAGAAGTTTAAATGTGCTGATTCTCCAAGTGGGGAGATTCTAAGTAACGTGGCTGGAATGGTGAACAGGAGCACCAGGAGAGGATAAATGAGGTGCATTTTAGACACATCTCCCGATCACATGGTGTACAGTCCTCTGGGTTTTCCATGCATGTTTTAGCTGTAGGAAGATCCCTTGAACCTGCAGATTTGGGACCCATTGAATGGGTACCAGGTAGTATTACTTTAAAGGGTGTGCATTTCCTCACCCAACCTCACATTTCTCTTAGCGCAAACAGTTTCCAGCCTTATGTCTCATCCTGCTGTGGGTCTAGATGTGTTCAATCCATGTTGCATCACCGTCCCTGAGGAAAAGTTGTAAGAGGTTTTCTCTGTCTCTCTGTCGTTTATTTTTTTCAATTTATTACTATATTGGTTACAGCTGATTTTCAAAGCTCTGTTTCTTGCTGCTGTACATCCACTTGATTCACGTACAGAGAGTCATCAATAAATTCTTTTTCAGATTCTTACCAGTCGTATATATTCTTTTCCGGTGACTTGAGTGTGCTGAGTGCAGTTCTTTTAGCTACCGTGTAGGCCTTGTTGATTATCAGTTTGGTATTTGGAATGGTATCTTTGCTAATTTCAACCTCCTGGATGATGCCTCACCCCTCCCCACCTTTCCCGTTTAGCAGCCTTATGCGTGTTTTCTACATATTTGACTATGTTTTTGTTTTGTAATTTATTTCATGTGTAGCCATTTTGGATTCCACCTTTAAGTGATATCTTATGATATGTGTCTTTTTCTTTTTGAATTCTGTCACTTAGAATGATCATACGTAACTCCTCCGGAGTTGTTACAACTGGCCATATTTCATTGATTTCCAGGCTGAATAATATTCCACTCTACCTAAGTACCACATCTCTATCCATTTTTTCCCTCCAGAGACATTTAAGTTATATCCTAGTCGAGGATCTTTTAAACAGAGAGGGGGTAAACATTGGGGTGCCTGTGTCCTCTCGATTTTTGTTTTTCCCAAGATATACGCCCATGAGTGCAAGTGCCCTATGCTCTGTAGCTCATTTTTTAGATGCTTTAGTAAACACAATACACTTTTCCAGAATGGCCGTTGGCAATATACATTTCCACTATAAGTCTCACAGGGCTCCCTCTTCTCGTTGCCCTGTCCTGCATTTCTGTTGTTTACGCTTTATGAGGATGGCTCTTCTGACTGATGCGAAGTGATATCTTTTGTAGTATTGACTTCCAGTGCCCACCTGTTTGGTTGGCTAAAAATGTGTATGCCCTTTTCTTGAATATATACAGAAAAAAACGCATGCACCCTTTTTGGCCAACTGCAATGTTGGCAATGTTCAGCTCCTTTTCTTGTGCTTAATGGCGAGTCCTTTCTACCTCCTCAAATCCCTTTCCTGCCATTCTCCCTTGCTTACAAGTCCTTTTCTCTGACTTTCCTCAAGACATTTTTCAGTGATGGATATTTTCAACTCTGCAGTTTTGTGAATTTTACTGCCCCTGAGTTCCATTGTTCAACTTGTGTTTATGGGAACTGGCCACAAAGCAGCGGGATTTCCTCAAGCCCTATACTGTTTCCATGGGCAACCCTAGCCTTTGGTCAATTCGTCTTCCTGATTGGAAATTAGAGTGACATGTGCCTGTCTGAACACCTAGGACTTGTCTCTCATTGTTCCTCATCCTTCCACTTCATCCTCTGGACAAATTCCAAACTGTACGCAACAGGATGTTGACAGTGCTGACATCTCCAAGTGGGCAGACTGTTAGTAAAGACGCTGGAGGGGTGAACCCGAGCACCAGGAGATGAGGAGATGAGATGCCTTTTCCAAACTCTTCCCGATCAGACGGTATACCATCCTCTGGGTGTGACAGACATGTTTTAGCAGTAGGAAGAGTCCCATTCATGTAAGGAGAACACCAGGGCTTTTTCAAAATCAGTGTCTCCCCGAAACCCAAACTGGGGAAGTTTTTAAGCTACGGCTACACATATGTTCATTAAGGGCCTTGGGAAGTAGGCAGAGTCCAAACTTTAGATGATTGAAGTCTTCAGGGTCAGAAGCACTCACCACCAGCTTCCCTTAGGCTACACTTTAACTATCATTGATAGATGATGTCAATAAAAATATCTATTCTTTTTCAGATTATTTCCCCTTATAGGTTATTGCAAAATGTTGAGTGTAGTTCCCTGTGCTATACAGTAGTTCCTTGTTGATGATCTATTTTATACATAGCAGTGTGTATGTGTTAATTCCAAACTGTTAATTTATCCCTCCTCCCACCTTTCCCCTTTGGTAATAATAAATTATAAGATTTTATACTTCTCAGAAATGGGGGAGCTGAAAGAGAGGTATCATTTTCAATGGAAAAGCATTTAAAACAAGATTGAAGGTTTAACCAAGATTATTAGATGTACATCCTTGGAAAGAAATCACTTCGTTTCTCTAATATTGACCTGACAAATAAGACAAACCTTTTCACTGAACTTGCTTATAAAAAGTGATGGAAATATCAAATGGAAGTGTTAGAAACATCTTATTTTACCCGAGCCTTATACACTGTTCTATGTTAACTACAGTTTGGCTCACACATCTGTTCATTGAGGTTACAATAGTCTCAATTTCTGTTACTGATCCTCCAGAGTGGACCCCAACAAGTGTCCCCCTGCCCAGTGTCATTGGGGCCAACAGATCGAGACTGAGTTTGGTTCACAAGCAAAGGAAACTTTATATTTTGATCAGAGAATGGAGAGGTGAGAGCATGCACTACCCCGTGGGCTGTGGGCTGGGCTGCTGTGTAGAGATCCTGTCAGAGTCAGTGGGAGGGAGGGAGGCGGCGGAGCTCTCGAGGGCCGGGTTGGCTGTAGCTCAGGCTCTATATCGTGGAGTCTGCACTGGGCCCCAGGAGCTGAGGTGTCGACCCAGCCATTCTGCACTAGGAAATCTGGTCTGAAGTGCCGGGTGTGGAACCTCTGCATGCGGGACCCTAGGAGCACGTGAAATTAGACAAAGCACAAAGGATAAAAAAGGTTAGACTTGACTTTATTGCCCAGATTCTATTTTTATCTCCCAGGGGTTTTTAATGGGCTTTGCTGGGGACAAACCCCTCCTCTGCCTTTTGTCCCGTTCCTCATTCTTGGAGTGCTGAGGGTGCAGACCCTTCTTCTGTAACTGCTGAGTGCTGAGTTGGGAGCCCTCATACCCTGGGGCGAGGGTCAGAGCTTCTCCCCAGCAGCCTCCCGGTGACGTTGATTGTCCCCAGGACCCCTGCCTCCCTGCTCGTCCACCTGAGCACCAGCATTGGAAGTGTTATAGATTCTAATGACCTTTAAGGGTCCAGGAAAGAGATGTGCAGAGACGCTGTGGGGGCCGGTTTCACCCCGCCCCACATTTGTTCGGCCACCTTAGGCTGACCGTTTCTGCCAGCCTAGATGCTCTGACCAGTAGTCTGCGCTTTCTTCAATTAGGCCCCTGAATTAACGTACAAACAGCACCAGGTGTCAGAGCCCTGCCCGCTCAACTCCCAGACAGTCCAGGGTCAGTGGTGATAAGGACCATGATGGCTACTGAGTCAACAGCCTTTTGAAGTAAACAGGAGTTCAGCCGGTCTTATTGGCCACCATCATCACGGTGTCTGTAGGCTTTTCTATGGTGACAGTGTGGTATACTGTTCCCCCGCCAAGATTATTAGCTCCCCGCTGGGTGCAGTAAGTCCTGCAAGCAGTAGTCTACTCTTTTGGGACACACTCTTGTTGTTTTATGAGAGAAACTCCAGGTCAAGTGATGTTCACACGAGTCGTCATGGTGCCCTGTTGCCCCCGGTTATCTCTCTGGATGTTGGAGTTGGAGGGCCTCCTCACTCGAGGTCAGTGTGCCCACGGAGCGAACCCTGCAACTTCAGGGCATGGTTGGTGGTTAGGATCACCACGTGGGGTCCTTTTCCCTTAGGAGGGAGGTGGCCTTTTGGGCTGCTGATTTCCAGGTTTTTAGATACCGCCAGTATCTTGGCCAGATGTGGCAGTGGGCCAAGCCCCTTAGTGACCGTAGTTTATCCTACCTGGATGGCATTCTTGCATTGTTCCATTTCAAGTGGTCCCAGTTTTTGCACTAATTCTCCAATGGCGATTCACCTTTCACCGGGAATGTAAAGGTCAAAGGGTTTAGCTAAATTAGGGAGTTCCAGGGCAAGGGTCTGAATTGACTGCTCTTTCCATTCTTGAAAGGCCACTTCTGGATTCTATTCAAAAGGATCATCATCTTTTCCTTTCAGTGTTTCATATAGAGGCCCAGCTAGTAGACTGTAGTTAGGGATCCAGAAGCAGCAAACCCTGGCCTCCCCAGGAACCCCTAAGCTGTCTTCTAGTTTTAGAAAGGGGTAAGGCTGAAAATGGTTTCTTCCCTTTCCTGGGATGGGCTTCTCTGACCTTGTGTGAGAATGAAGCCCAGGCAGGTCACCGCAGTCTGTGATATTTGAGCTTTTTCTTGGACAACTTCTATCCTTTATTTTCTTGGTAGTTCAGAGGCCTCCTTAGTAGGGCTGGCGATCAGAATGTCGTCTGCATATTGAAGGAGGGTTTCCTTTTCCAGAGGTAGAACTTTTAGGTCTTTAGCTAAGCTTTCCCCAAAGATGGTGTGGGAATTTTTGCACCCTTGGGTCCAGACGGCCCGGAAGTATTGTTTTAGTTGTATGTTGAGTCCTGCCACTCACAAGCCAAAATTTCTTGTGACTCTGGGACTAATGGAATACAAAAGAAGGCATCATTGAAGACTAATACAGAATACCATGTCCTGGTGGTTGGTAGAATGACCAGCAGGGTGTAGGAATTAGGAGCAACTGGAGGTATATCCTCGGTGGCTTCACTGACTGTCCTGACATCTTTTACCAGGTCCCCAGCAGCCCATGGGGCTCTCGTGGTCAGACCAATCCCAGAATATGGAGCTCACCTGGGCAGGTACCCCACCCCCACCCCAGCCCACGGGGCTCTCGTGGTCAGGCCCCTCCCAGGATACAGAGCTACCCTTGCAGGTACTGTGGCAGGGCTGGGCACACAGGAACCGTGCACATAGCCCTCATTGCAGAGCACCCCCAGCTCACCTGTCGCTCAGAGCTGACACAGAGCACCTCAGAGCAGGACTTGAACTAACAAACAGCAGCTGCGACAGGTCTGTGACCCTGGGCATCACTCCGTGAGGCCTCCCTCCACCTGGTCTTCCAGAGACTTCCACTGCACCCGGGGCACCAGGCCTCTGTCTCCAACCACCACCCACCCCGCCTCTCCCTGACTCCTGGGTTCCTCTCATTAGGAGAGGGTTTTCTTGAAGTTGTCTCCCACTCATGGGCCAGATAAAATGATTAGAAAACAAGCCAAAGCTGCAGCCCCTTGTCTATCCTGACTCTCAGGAGCCCACACCTGTTCCTTGGACCTGGCCGGTTCAGCAAGTTCCATTTTCTGTAACTGTGAGCCCCTGAGGGGTGATGATTGGCTGACCTGGGCAGCCTTACCGTGCCGGCCAGCCCTCCCCAGGTGTGCCTGGGTTGAGATCAATATAAATACCACTCCAGGCAGCAAGAGCCCCTGCAGCCGTGCCTGACGCCATTTTCTCTGCCCCGTCAGCAGTCTCGGGGCTGGGCTGGTGGGAGGGAGTGAGAGGCCACGGCTTTGTGGGTGGCCCAGTGTGAGTGGGGCTCTGCTGGACTTTCTGCAGCAGTTGCCAGGCTGCCACCTGCTAAAGAAGAGGATGTGTCACCCATACCTGCTGCTGGAATTTCTCCCTGGGCAGAGGTGAGGAAGGAAAAAAGCAGTGGGGGCAGGGACAGGACGGGTATCTCAGGCAGGGAAATGGAAATCTTCCAGAAGAGCACCCAGGGCCAGGACCATCCTGACTGGCCTGCAGGCACCAAGTCGGCCGGCATGCTGTCACTCGTGTGGCTCTATGGCCCTTCCTCTAGGCTTTCAAGTCCTTGTATATATTCAGGTGTTTTACCTGGGACGGGTGGGAATAGTTCAGCAGCAACTGGCCTGGGGCTCAGCTCACGTTTACTCACAGATGCCTCGGCACGGTGCCCCAGCTTTGCAATGAGGACGCTTGTTGCGTGGGGGCTGCTGGCTGAATGGGAGACGATTCCCCACCACTGACCAACTTCAGAATTGTTTACAACTGGAGCAAGTGCCCTGATACGGTTTTCCTCTGTGTAACTGGTGGGTTCTGTGTTTTTTTCTCTTTTTCGTTTTTGGTTCAAGGTAGATTTTATTCCTCTTTTTTGTATTTACAGATATAAGCATGGAAATAATTTATTCATATAAATACATGTATGTGCAGGGAATAATTGTTTTTTCTGTTTTATTTTTTAAATTTTATTTCTTTTTAATTTTGAATTTTATTTTATATTTTTATACAGCAGGTTCTTATTGGTTATCTATTTTATACATATAAATGTATACATGCCAATCCCAGTCTCTCAACTCCTCCCACCACCACCCCCCCAACAGGTTTCCCCCCTTGTTGTCCATACGTTTGTTGTCTACATCTGTTGCTCTATTTATGCCTTGCAAAATGGTTAATCTGTACAGTTTTTCTAGGTTCCACATATATGCATGAATATACAAGATTTGTTTTTCTCTTTCTGACTTACTTCACTCTGTATGACAGTCTCTAGATCCATCGACGTCTCTACAAATGACCCAATTTCATTCCTTTTCATGGCTTAGTAATATTCCATTTTATATATGTACCACAGCTTTATGCATTCGTCTGTCTGTGGGCATTTAGGTTGCTTCCATTACCTCGATATTGTAAATAGTGATGCAATGAACATTGCGGTGAATGACTCTTTTTGATTTATGGTTTTGTCTGGGTATATGTCCAGTACTGGGATTGCTGTATCATATGGTAATTCTATTGTTAGTTTCTTAAGAAATTCCATATTGTTCTCCATAATGACTGTATCGATTTATATTCCCAACAATAGTGGAAGAGGGTTCCTTTTCTCCACACCCTTTCCAGCATTTTTTGTTTGTAGATTTTCTATGATGCCTATTCTACCAGGTGTGAGGTGATACCTCATTGTTGAATCCATTTCGTTGAGCAAGGGGTAGGTCTTGTCTATTACATATTTGGCTTATGGAACGGTATCTGTGCTAATTTCAAACTCTGCTTTTATGCAGCACCCCAACTCACCTTCCCCCTTAAGCAAGTATAAGTTGGTTTTCTAAATTTGAGACCCTGTTCTGTTTTGTAATTCAGTTCATGTGTAGCCAAGTTCACATTCCGTGTATTAGTGATACCTTATGATGTTTCTTTTTCTGTGTGACTTCTTTCACTTAGAATCATCGTGCCTCAATCCACTCATTATGCTGGTACGGGCCTGGTGACATAGATTTCATTGCTGATGGTATTCTGTTGTACATAAGTACCGCAACTTCTTTATCCATTATTTGCTCTCTGGGATATTTAACTTGTGCCGCAGAAGAGATTCCTGTAAAAAGCGTCATCCCAAATTTTGGGGTGGCTGTGTCTTTTTGATTTTAATTTCCCTAAACTATAGGACCATAAGTGGAAGTGCCCTAGGCTCTGTTGCTTTGTTTTTTAGATGTTTCAGGAAACACCATACACTTCTACAGAGTGGCTGTTGGTAATTTACATCCCGCCCATCAGCATAACAAGGCTCCCAGTTCTCCATGGCCTGTTCTGCCTTTCTGGATTTTACACTTTTTTCAGATGGCCCTTTAGACCGGGGGAAGTGAGACTTCATTGTAGTGCAGATTTCCTTTGCAAGCTTGCTTGGTTGGCCAAAAAGGGCGTATGAGTTTTTTCCTGAATATATTCAGGAAAAAACACATACGCCCTTTTTGGCCAAGTGCATCATTGTCGACGTTCTTCCTCTTTTCCTGTGTTTTAAATGCAATCCAATTCCGATTCCTCCTGAAATCGGTTTCCTGCAATTCTGCCCCGCATTCAACTCCTCTTGGCAGCCCTACTTCAGTATATTTTCGGACGATAGCTGTCATTTATAAATCTGCAGGTTTGTGAATTACAGTGCCCCTGAGCTCCTTTCTTCAACTCGCTTTCTTTTGAGCTGGCCACAACACCGCAGGATTGCTTCAGGCCCTAATCTGGTTCCGGCACGGCATGCTGAGCCTTTGGTTTATTCCTCTTCCCTGTGGGAAATGAGAGTTAAATTTGCCCGTCCAGACACCTCCAGCTAGTCTCTCATTGGTTCTCCCTATTCCTGTTCATCTTCCGCAGAAATTGCAAACTGGGCCAAACAGGAGGTTAAAGGGACTGACTCTCCAAGTCGGGAGAGTGTTAGTAAAGCGTCTGGAATGTTGCACCCGAGTACCAGGGAACGAAAAGTGAGACACATTTGAACACGTTTCTCGATCACACGGTGGATCATACTCTGGGTTCCACATGCATGTTTTAGCTGAAGGAAGAATCCCTTAAACCTGGAGAATTGAGACCCATGGAATGGGTACCATGCAATATGACTTCAAAGGGTCTGCATTTGCTCACCGAACCTCACCAATCTTATGAGCCCCAAGTGTCCAGCCTTATGTGTCACCCAGCTCTGGGTGTAGATATGGTAAATGCAGGTTGCATCAGAAGCCTTGAATGAATT